>NC_139719.1:407235-537235 GCF_964188405.1 Protomyctophum parallelum
ATTTCAAGAAATTTTACTGGGTGCCTGAAGCTCGCCAAGACTGTGCTAAAATTAAGTTTTTTTTAAATCATTTGAAGAACTTGTAAAAGTTATTCATGCCTTTATCTCATCGCGCCTAGACTATTGCAATTCCTTATATTCTGGGGTCAGCAAAAAGGTCATCTCACGTCTTCAACTGGTGCAAAATTCTGCTGCTAGACTATGACCATATTACACCAATCCCAGCTGCCCTTCACTGGCTGCCGGTAAGTTTCAGACTTGATTTTAAGATTTTATTTGATGACTTTTAATGCCCTGCAAGGCTCCTAGCTATATCTCTCATATGCTGGAGCCACACAGACCGGTGCGCAGCCTTAGATCTTCAGGTAGGTCCTTGTTGGAAGTTCCCTGGACTAACCTCGCCACCAGGCGCGTTCCGGCTTTTGCGCCCAGGGCACCCAGGCTCTGGAATGCCTTGCCTGTGGATCTAAGGCTAGCTAAGTCAGTGTCATATTTTAAGTCACTCCAAGGCCAAGGCCTTTTCCTAGATTTTAGTTCTGTTATCCTCCAAACTGGTTGTCTCAATTATGTTACTTTCAATATGTGTATATGTATGTTCATTTATGTTTTGGTTTGATTTTGTTTTTGACTATTGTTTATCCCGATGGATGTGTTTTATCTTGACACTGTAAAGCAGTTTGTAAACACTGTTTTTGAAAAGCTCTTTAAAAATGATTATTAATGTAGATGTATTACTTTTAACTTACTGGACAGATGAAAAAAATAATGGAATTTAAGTTTAAGACTCACAGTAAGTTTAATGGCCTGGGCGGCTGGCGTAGCAGTCTGAGCACTAGGCTGCTAATGCCACCTGACAGCGTGTCACAGGTTCTACTCCCGATCCTGATGACCTTTGCTGTGTGTCACTACCATATATTATAACTATGGTCACTCGCCATTTCAAGTCAGTCTACTAACTATCTGTAAAGGCTGAAAAAGCCCCAAAATATATCCCACCCAAACTTTTTTTATTGGAATGCGTCTTAACACATTTATCCATAGACCAAATGCAGATGTTTAGTGTCATTACCTTAAGGGAACTGGCTTGGTATGATCTCATGTATTCTTAAATTTCTTACTGTCCTGTTTTGGTTTGTATGCGTCCTAATCTCATGCCAGAATGTCCCTCCATGGATAAATAAAGATTGATAATCTTTGGCATTTGATACTCATACCGCCCAACTTTTGCTGAACATTTTTAGAGTTCACTTGCTATTGCCATATAATGTTTGTACTCAACATAAATACATTTGCGCTGTCACGGTCACATTGTTTGAAGAATGACAAATGTGTTTCTTATACAAGCGATTTATTCAGAAACACTTATCACTTACACCAACTTCAAAATGTGCACTGCTGTAATGTGCTAACTTTTGCTAAACTTAAAGGACAACTTTAGTTTTTTCCAACTAAGGTTCATGTTTTAGGTTGTTATTAGAGAAACTACAAGGTGAGTGTTAATTGTCTTTCATTTGCTGCTTTCTTTTGTTTTTGGGATTTTAGCAGTTTGACAGGGGGGCGGGGGCATTCGAGCAAATATGTATCTCTTTACAAAATATTATGGCGATTCATTTTTGTATTATTTACTATAGTCCTAATAAACCCCAAGAAAATACATCTGACCACAAAAGATCACAGGAACTATTGAATGTGACAAACTGACACATTGAGCCTATACACACAGTATAAGCCTTCCCCCAGTAGGCTACCTTCACATTCAGTAGATCCTGTGATCTTCTGTGGCCAGATGTAATTTCCTGGGGTTTATTAGGACTATAGTAAATAATACAAAAATAAATCACCATAACATTTTGTAAAAATATACATATTTAGCCCCAGCTCGAATGCCCCCGCCCCCCTGTCAAAAAGAGCTAAAATCCCTAAAACGAAAGAAAGCAGCAAATGAAAAAAAATTAACACTCACCTTTTACTTTCTCTAATAGCAACCTAAAACATGAACCTTGGTTGAAAAAAACTAAAGTTGTCCTTTAAGTTTACTCAACCAAAATGAAACAGAAAAAGCTATTTGGCCAGATAAAGACTAACTATCATCAAGTTGAAAGGACATCCATTTCAAATTCATTAGACAAAAGCTTGTCTAACTCAGTGCGAAAATCAGGGAAACAACTGTAAGTGTATGGCAGTTCAAGAGTGGCTGTACAGGTATTAGCAACAAGCTTTCTACTGAGACCAGATTGACCATTGAAGCTTACTTGAATATTTTCAACACATATCACAGAAGCGCCAGTACAGAAGCGAAGGATCTTCTCTGCTTTGCTTTGGTCAGCATTTTTAACATATCGTTGCAGGTGACTGAAAGCCTTCTGTTCTCTCTGAGTCAGATTCAACTTTGTTGCCTGAAATAGTTGAGCCACTTTTTTGCCGGTGGCCCTCTTCGACTCATAGAGAGACAGCACACTTTCTTTGTCTGTCAGTTTCAGTTGTGAACCGGCCATTGACTTGGAGAAGCAATCTACTATATATTTTGACTCTTGAATAATGGCTTTATGAGCCATTGTTTGAATGGCAGCTTCCAGGTTGTGTTTGGGAGGTAGGCAGTGGGAACCCATCCTGGTGAAAAGGTCAAGCAACTCTTCTTCATCACTTTCATCCATAGTGCCCTGGAGAGCTTTTTCTACAGCAGATCGCTCACTAGAAGAGACGTAGTTGAGGAAAGATGACATCAGAACATCTACATCTACTGAGTCGATGCCGTTGACGCAAGCTAAAATGAAAGATTTGGAGAGCTTGACTGGCAGTACACCATGGTCTAAGAGTCCTTTGACCCAGATTCTTCCCACTGCTTGCCATTCAGCCTCGGAGTAATCTGGTCTCATTCTCGGAACTCGCTCCTCTTCACCATCACACTGTTCGAGGAAGTGCTCCCAGAAACCAGTGTACACAACTCTTGACACTCCATCATCATTGGCCATCTCGTTCACGAATGCCATCTTCAGATTGCAATTGATAATGCTGTTGTCCATGAAAACGGCCAAAAGGTCCTCTAGAACTTTGACCCTGTGAATTAATGCATGCCGCACTTCTCTTGATCTTTCTGGGTTGTCAGCTGACATGGCCGGGGAAAGATGGTGTGTTGATATTGAAGGCACTTCTGGCGTTGAATGCATAGGGCTCTCCGACTATAAGGAAAAAAGAATTAGAGATGCCATATTTAACATTTAAGCTAACCTCTACATTTTTGTCTTAACGATCCCTCCAACTTTGGACATCTGGGTCTCACTATTGACTAATAGTATTGGCAGTTTTCATACAATCGATATTCAAAGAATGTCAAAGTTTCGCAAATAGCTCCACCATTTATGATGGGTTAAATATTATTCTTGAGATGATGCAAGTGAAAAAATTTACAGACTTTAAAAATATATATATTATGCTTTACCAGTCGCATGTCAAAATGTCTACATTGAATCCTGTCATTTACAACTTCTGAAAAAAGGCATGGTGATGGAACATGAAGGACACCATGAATAACGATACACAACCAAAAAATGAACAGGGTATTCCTTTAAGGCAGATCCTAAGGAGATAGAGGGATTTGGATAAGTCTGGAAAATTCAAGTCAAAGGTCTGTTCCATTACTATGGCTTACTGGATTCTCAGTAATCAAAATAAATAATCATGATAAAGAAAGTGAAACAAACTTGCGTTAACAATTACAATATGTGCACAGTCAATATGTAAAAATAAATTGGGGCTACATTTTCAGTCCTGGTGCTGTGGCTGACTTCTATTCAGACTTTTTTGTGCCCACCACACAGTTAATATATTATTTTCTTGTTTCATGAAAACTTAATTTAGGAATTTTACTTATGATGTGCGTAAGAATATATAATATAATTCAAGAATTTCAGTTAAGATGACATAAATTGTGTGCATAAGCGTGACACCAGAAGCACTTTTTAAACAGACAGAAAAGAAAATATTTTTCAGTAATATTGAAAAAGTTAAACTTTTATTATAGATTTCATTGTGCATAACGTATTCATGAATGGGGCGTGGCATGGAAGTGATCAGGCTGTGGCACTGATGAGGCATTATGGAAGCCCATATTAAATGTAGGGGGGGGGGGGGATATTACCTGTGAACTGAGCAGCATGTCAGCGCGTGTGAGTGGTGCAGACAGTTGAGGACCAATAGTGGAACTGAAAGATGGCACATCTTTTTCTGGACCAATCTGTTGGAATCAACATGTACATATTAAAGAAAAGGTAGCTGGTGCGCTCTGGTGTCGCAGTGGTAAAGTGCCTGTCCACCACCGGGAAGGCAGGTGGTTCAAATCCACCGCTGTGCATCTATACAAACACAATTGGCCTGTGTTACAGTCAGGCAGGGAGGATATTTGTCAATTCACATAGCCTACTCATACGGGCTGGGGTGGAACCAGACAGCAGGGAGTGTTCACATCAGTGACAAGACACATATTCATTAGAGAATAAAGTGTTTGGCATTGACAAAGATCTGTGATGTTTATCATGGACAAAATCAGCTGCAGAGACATTTAAAAGTGTGGATTGCAGTAGCATAGTGGTGTCAAGGCAGGACAGAATAGCCTAAAAGACAATTCAATAAGGTTGGTAACCTAGAAACTATTTTAAGGCAAATATTTTTCCAGGGGCTTACTGCACTATGAATTCTGAAATATCCACAAACATACAAATGCAATCAAAGTTAATCAATGTTGATTGCAGTGCCTATTGTTATAGCGCCGGCTCCCCGAGAGAATGGTTGCTCACTGCTCTTAGTTATAAGAGGATGGGTAAATGCAGAAGAAGAATTTCACGTAAGTGCATATGTACATACATGCCAAAAACATATTATAATAGCCTAGAAGACCATTTGAAGAAGGCAAGCAACACTGACCCAGAAACCCATAGCTGTACGCGCAAGTGCATATGTACATACATGCCAAAAACATATTATAATAGCCTAGAAGACCATTTGAAGAAGGCAAGCAACACTGACCCAGAAACCCATAGCTGTACGCGCTTACTTAAAGGGGGGAGCTTACCTGTGAACCTTGCAGCGCTTCTGCTTGTATGGGTGGCGGTATAGACCGTGAACACCTGGTAGTGGAACTCAAATTCGGCACATCAGGAGCATTCTGTAGGATTGGTGAACATGCATTCCCATTAATTAAAGGAAGGACAACAGATCTCATTTGTGACATTGAAAATCAAAATATGGGCTAAAACTGTAACTATGTTACAATCTAGGATTCTCATTAACAGGACATATGTGCATAAAGTGAAATAGGTCAAACCTTTTGTTTTGACGATTATGGCATACAGCTCATGAAAATCAATAATCCATAGCTCAAAATAATACAATAGTGCATAAGAACACTCAAAAAAGGATTTAAAATACAGAAACGTCGACAGTCAGAAAAGAACGCTAATTTAGGCATGCAATACTTGGTCTGGGCCACTTTTGAAGAAAATATTTCATGAATGGGGCGTGGCATGGAAGTGATCAGGCTGTGGCACTGATGAGGCATTATGGAAGCCCATATTAAATGTAGGGGGGGGGGGGGATATTACCTGTGAACTGAGCAGCATGTCGGCGCGTGTGAGTGGTGCAGACAGTTGAGGACCAATAGTGGAACTGAAAGATGGCACATCTTTTTCTGGACCAATCTGTTGGAATCAACATGTACATATTAAAGAAAAGGTAGCTGGTGCGCTCGGGTGTCGCAGTGGTAAAGTGCCTGTCCACCACCGGGAAGGCAGGTGGTTCAAATCCACCGCTGTGCATCTATACAAACACAATTGGCCTGTGTTACAGTCAGGCAGGGAGGATATTTGTCAATTCACATAGCCTACTCATACGGGCTGGGGTGGAACCAGACAGCAGGGAGTGTTCGCATCAGTGACAAGACACAAATGTGTGTAGGGAGCAATTCATTGGAGAATAAACTGTTTGCCATTGGCAGAGATCTGTAAAGTTTATCATGGACATAATCAGCTGCAGAGACCTTTAAAAGTATGGATAGCAGTAGCATAGCGCTGTCATCAGTCATCAGTATAGTATGTCACCATATATGGGCATGTTGCAAGGTTATGTCTAAGTCATAGTAATGAGCCGCAAGCCGGCCTCTGGTTATAATATCCAATGTACAAACAGAATAGTATGATTAACCGTTGAACCACTACTCAGAGGTTTTATCAAGCAACACCATAAAATTACCTGAGTGACGTCATTGTTGTTTGAATTAGATCTGTCCACAATTTCAATGTCCTCATCCCTTTCTACAAGGTCGTTGTCATCCTCTGGATTCTCTGAATGTGCATCATCATCATCCATTTCAGCGGGGAATTTAACTGCATCCATGTAGAGATTGAACCAGAATAATATTTTAACATAGTCATTACAATCTGACTGGTAAAGTAAATGAATCAATAGCCTCAAAGATGTAGTTGTTGTACCAGTCTGTCCAATATCATCTGTTCCACTTCTTCTCCTTTTTTTCGACATGGACGCTGTAGATTCTAAACAAAGTATAAACACAATGTTTTCAATTTGTAGTTACTGGTCTTACAGTTGATAAATATATATTTTCAGCCGTGGCGTGACGGTTCAGGCACCCTAGGCTGCAATGTGAGCCTGACAGCGTGTCGTGGGTTCGACTACCGTTCCCGACGACCTTTGGTGCACGTCACCCCCCCCCCCCCATAATTTCCTGTCAGCCTACTTTCACTATACCTCTCTAAATAAAGGCATAAAAGCCCCTGAAAATGTTTAAAAAATATATAAACATTTTTAAACAGTCATATTATCAAAAAGTGTTAGGCAGTGTTAAGCACACAATAATTGTAATTAATACAATTAATTAATAATTAAATTAAAGATATTTTGTGTTTGAATAGGCCCATCAGAGAGCCAAACATAAAAACTCCAGACAAAAATGGTAGCATAATCCTAACTCAGGGCCAAGCGTCACCTACACCTAAACATTCTATTTCACCAGCTGCTTACTTATATTCTGTCATATATTACGACTTAGACAGAGACATAAGTATATTCACTATTTATTGTTAGCAGACAGTACACTCATATTGAAAGGTCTATCAACACCCACAAACAATCCAGATCCTTTCACTAATGTAAGCAATAGGAATATGAGACTGTTTCATTCCAGGTTAACTGAGTCATATCAAAATGAGTAGATATGCATACATTGGCTGGTGTTGAAATGTACATAAAACAATGTATTTATCAAATCCGTCATTTTAAGTGGGATGCGTTTTCTTAGCTTAGTTGAAATGTAATATAACAGCCCTGGGGAGGGTGGACTCGACCAAGTGTTGTATACCATAACATTAACTCGTTTAGTGTGACGTTAAAAATTATAATAAACACAAACAAATATCATGTTAGCATTGACCGACGAGCACTTAGCCTCTGATAAAGCAGGATTTATACTCCGTTAGAGCTTGGACTAGTGGAGGCTAAGTTCGCTAACATTAACACATTTAACTACTTGATTCTTTAACAGGATTAATTGTAGTTGCTCAGCGTTCTCCACAAGATCCGCACCATATACAAACACTGGTTTAATGCAAATATTAGCATGTGATCATCGTTAGCTTTGAAGCTTCACATGTAACAGTTAAAATAAAGAAAGAGTTGAGAAGGGAATATGAGTGAAACATGTTGCCACTATAAAGGCATTATTTGTTCAAATTAGGGCATAAAAGCATATTACATAGCATTAAAGCATAGGCTAAGTTAGCCCCTTTCGGGACCCTACGTAAAACTTTTCTGATATTTGGGTCGAACAAATGTCAGAAACTTCAGTAGCATTTGGGTTCTGCTTGGAGGGCTAAGGCTAAGTTAGCCCTACAAGCAGAACCCAATGCTACTGAAGTACGGAGGGTTCCAAGAGGGGCTAAGGCTAAGTCGGCTAAGCCTCCTGAAGCGACGCAGTACACTACAGTAAATACAGAGTGGACAAATGTGACGTTAATGCAAGCAAAGTAAAGCTGAAATAGCTGAAGCATCGTGATATTGATTTAAAATGTAGGAAATGAATCAATTATTTACCGTGCGAGTCAGGACTCAGGAAGCGTGGTTTACCGGCTACTCGGCTAGGGACCTTGCCGTGGTGAAGTTGAACTGCGCGCCAGTCAGTACTACTACTCTTGGACTGGAAGGAAGTGACGTGTACGCAGGAAGTTCCCGGAACTCTTCTTCTTCTTCTTCTTCTTCTTCTCTGAGTTTTATTGCGGATCGCAACCAACATAAAGATGCATACCGCCACCTACTGTACAAGAGTATGTAACATCATTTCAATTTTCTAGTGTTATTTATATCCTACTACTCAGGTTTGTAGTGTATAAAAATGTAAACAGTGCCTTCCTCACCATAGCTACACCCTTTCCCTCTGCTCCAAGGATCCCTGACAAATCCCATTCCCGTGCTGCATCATTAACTTTGTCCTTGATTGATTGATTGAAATATTTATTAACAGTTTGTAGAATTTACAGTACATTTTAAGCACAAACTCAATACAAAGACTGTTAACTGTGAGTGGACGACCTAATTAAGCATTACACTTGTTTACAACAGGGTCCACATTGTTCAATTCATCAAAACATTTAGAGACATACAAATAGACATTTCTATGTAGCTAAAGAACAGAACAGGAATTCATCATATAGGAAGCAAAAAAGGGAAATGATACATTATACAGTGAGGGGAAATGGGGGTGGGGGGGGTGGGGGATTCAGATTTTACCAGTTTCGAATTGCAGCCATCCGTAGGTGCCCTTTGAGAGCGGTTTTGAAGGAGTCAAGGGATTCACATGTCTTAATGACTGTTGGTAGGGCGTTCCACATTTTGGTGGCATAGGAGCGAAAATAATTTAGTCCCTTGTTTGTGCCCAATCTGGGTTGTACATGGTTTGTTGCACTCCCTCTGGTGTTGTGGGTGTGGACTTCGTTTACATTAAGGAAGTATTTAGACAGGTACATGGGTATCTTGGTGGTGTATCAAATCTTGTGGACCAGACCCATTGCAAGATGCTGTACTCTGTCGTCGACCCTAAGCCATCCCAGCCTGTCAAAGTGGGCAGGGGTGAGGTGGGTTCAGTTGTGTTCTTTCCCTTCAGGCTCCAAAACTGTGGAATGCACTTCCCATTGCAGTCAGAACTGCAGCATCACTCCCAATCTTCCGCCGTAGCCTGAAAACCCACCTTTTCAGACTCCATCATGGCCCATAGCACTTACCCTAACCCCTTAGATAGCATTTCTGTTGGCTTAGATAGCATTTGACACAGACTTATAGCATGTTATGTAGACAGCACTATAATTGTATCGTATATAGTCATAGCACGCCATAGTACATATGTATAGCATAGTAGTAAATATGTATAGTTTATATGTATAGTGTATGTATAGTTTCATTATATAGATATTCCACTGTTACTTTCTTAGCTTACGCATGTTTCATGATAAATGCTTTTATGTGATGTATTCCCATGCTTTTGTTCTTGCTTAAATGTAAGTCGCTCTGGATTAAGAGCGTCTGCTAAATGCCTAAATTGTAAATTGTAAATTGTTTCCTCTATATACCTATCACAGTTCATTAAGTTCCCGGAACTCCTTGAGCGGAAGGCCTGTCCTTCAAAATAAAATGTATCGTCCACCGGTGTAAAGAGAGGTGATTTTTTTTGGTGCTGCTAGATGAATATTTTCTCCTCTTCTTCAACATTTTATTTTCAAACTCGTTCGCATGAGTTTCAAACTCGTGGACCCCCAGGGACCCCCAAAGACGCCCCCAGGGGGGTGACACGATTCAAATGAGACCACCCCCGTCCAAAACGGTAGAGAAATGACAGTTACCATTTGGGGGTCCCTGGGGGTCCCCAGGGGTCCCCGAACCTCGAGACCCCCAAAGAAACCTCCAGGGGGGCGACACGATTCAAATGAGACCACCCACGTTCAAAATGGTACATCAATTACAGAGTTACCATTTGGGGGTCCCCAGGGGTCCCCAGGGGTCCCCGAACCTTGAGACCCCCAAAGAAACCTCCAGGGGGGCGACACGATTCAAATGAGACCACCCACGTTCAAAATGGTACATCAATTACAGAGTTACCATTTGGGGGTCCCTGGGGGTCCCCAGGGGTCCCCGAACCTTAAGACCCCCAAAGATACCTCCAGGGGGGCGACACGATTCAAATGAGACCACCCCCGTCCAAAACGGTAGAGAAATGACAGAGTTACAATGTGGGGGTCCCTGGGGGCCCCCAGGGGTCCCCGAACCTCGAGACCCCCAAAGAAACCTCCAGGGGGGCGACACGATTCAAATGAGACCACCCCCGTCCAAAACGCTAGAGAAATGACAGAGTTACCATTTGGGGGTCCCTGGGGGTCCCCAGGGGTCCCCGAACCTTGAGACCCCCAAAGAAACCTCCAGGGGGGCGACACGATTCAAATGAGACCACCCCCGTCCAAAACGGTAGAGAAATGACAGAGTTACAATTTGGGGGTCCCTGGGGGTCCCCAGGGGTCCCCGAACCTTGAGACCCCCAAAGAAACCTCCAGGGGGGCGACACGATTCAAATGAGACCACCCACGTTCAAAATGGTACATCAATTACAGAGTTACCATTTGGGGGTCCCTGGGGGTCCCCAGGGGTCCCCGAACCTTAAGACCCCCAAAGATACCTCCAGGGGGGCGACACGATTCAAATGAGACTACCCCCGTCCAAAACGGTAGAGAAATGACAGAGTTACAATTTGGGGGTCCCCAGGGGTCCCCAGGGGTCCCCGAACCTTGAGACCCCCAAAGAAACCTCCAGGGGGGCGACACGATTCAAATGAGACCACCCACGTTCAAAATGGTACATCAATTACAGAGTTACCATTTGGGGGTCCCTGGGGGTCCCCAGGGGTCCCCGAACCTTAAGACCCCCAAAGATACCTCCAGGGGGGCGACACGATTCAAATGAGACCACCCCCGTCCAAAACGGTAGAGAAATGACAGAGTTACAATGTGGGGGTCCCTGGGGGCCCCCAGGGGTCCCCGAACCTCGAGACCCCCATAGACGCCCCCGGGGGGGCCACACGATTCAAATGAGACCACCCCCGTCCAAAACGGTAGAGGAATGACAGAGTTACCATTTGGGAGTCACTGGGGGTCAAGTAGCCATGTGCTTCTGTTGACAGGTAGCCATGTGCTTCTGTTTACTTCAAAGTCGTGCGCACGAGTTCAAAGTCGTGCGCACGACTTTGAAAAAGAGGTGTTTTTTTTTAGGAGATGAAAATGTTTTTTGGAGGGGATGACTTTTTTTTTTTTCAAAGTTATTTTTTTTTTTCAAAGTTTTTTTTTTTTTTCAAAGTTTGAAAAGAAAACTTGGAAGTGAAAAAAAAAAACTTTAACAAAAAAAAAAAGTCATCCCCTCCAAAAAATATATATTTCCCCTTTAAAAACATTTTCATCTCCTAAAAAAGATTTGTCATCCCCTCAAAAAAATATATCTTTCCCCTTTAAAAACATTTCCATCTCCTAAAAAAAAATTGTCATCCCCTCCAAAAAACATATCTTTCCACTTTAAAAACATTTCCATCTCCTAAAAAAAAATTGTCATCCCCTCCAAAAAACATATCTTTCCACTTTAAAAACATTTTCATCTCCTAAAAAAAAATAGTCACAGCCTTGATTTATTTTTGTCACCCCCTCGAAAATTGTCATCCCCTCCAAAAAAAATATCTTTCCCCTTTCAAAACATTTCCATCTCCTAAAAGAAAAATGTTATAGCCTTGTTTTTTTCCTGCCAACATCTAAAATGTTTTTCCATACCAGAAAACATAAACCACCATCTCTTAAATAATCTACCTAGAAATGTCCCCTAGGGGGCTCCGTACTTATCTTATATCAGAAGTCCCAACTATAGTCATTTGAATTTCATACACATTTTTTGTGTTTCATTCTCATGATGTGAAAGAAAGACTGTTTTAATTGTATTAAATTATTTGAAGAGTCTGTTTTCACACATTGCCATTTATACAAAGACAATATATTGGACTGTAGGCTGTAGGGGTCAAGGGCAGGGTCAAGGTCGAGGTCAGGGTAGTTTGTATACGTGGTGACCCTCTGAAGCACAGCTCTGCACCAGATAGAACCCTTAAGAAAGACCTGGTTGAACTGAAAGGGTCAATGACCTTTATAGTGTCTTGTGAGAGAGAGAGAATAGAGAAGTTGGCTTTGTGGCATTGTTGAGAAAGAGCCTTACTGTCAGAATCAAGGGAGGGACAGGAACCCACAGGGGAGACGTTGTCAAGGGTGGAGCTGCCAACTGCAGAATTTCAAGTACAACTCAATACAAAAAATACAAAAACTGCATAAAGCATTACAGTTGTGCGCCTGATGGAGGGGAAAGGAACGGGTTGGAATAACGTGTTCCGAGGGCACGGTGGCACAGTTGGTAGTGCTGTCGCCTCACAGCTGGAAGGTCCTGGGTTCGATTCCCGCTGGGGACGCTGTGGGCACTGGCGGCGTGTTCCCTCCTCCGCGTCATCAGTGCCCATACCCGAGGTGGGGGTTGGCGATAGGGCCTTTCTGTGTGAAGTTTGCATGTTCTCCCCGTGTCCCCTAGGGTAGGTACCCTCACAAAAACATACCGTAATCCTGGTCTCTAAAACTACCTCCCCCTGGCCAGCCGGGGCGCCTGATGGAGGGGAAAGGAACTGGTCGGAATAACGTGTTCCTTCCACGCGCTACGTCCAACCAGGGAAACTCCCCCCTGTCAGGTGTAAAGGAGCAACTTGGACACTCATGTATGAAGGAAGCATGAGTTCAAGTCCGTTACTCTCCCCAGGTTGGCGTACGTAGGGTATCACATTGACACGGGGTGAAAATAAATCGTGGAATAAAAAATAATAATAAAAGGTTTGGGAACCTATACAGTAAACAAAGTACATCAGTGGTTTTCAATATTGGCCTTAACAAGGTCCATTATTTACTCAGCATTTGAGCCACGGACCACCTTTTGATGACATTTAGCCTCTCAGACCCATTTGAGCCACGGACCACCATTTGATGACATTTAGCCTCTCAGACCCATTTGAGCCACGGACCACATTTTGATGACATTTAGCCTCTCAGACCCATTTGAGCCACGGACCACATTTTGATGACATTTAGCCTCTCAGAACCATTTGAGCCACGGACCACCATTTGATGACATTTAGCCTCTCAGACCCATTTGAGCCACGGACCACCATTTGATGACATTTAGCCTCTCAGACCCATTTGAGCCACGGACCACCATTTGATGACATTTAGCCTCTCAGACCCATTTGAGCCACGGACCACCATTTGATGACATTTAGCCTCTCAGACCCATTTGAGCCAAGGACCACCATTTGATGACATTTAGCCTCTCAGATCCATTTGAGCCACGGACCACCATTTGATGATATTTAGCCTCTCAGACCCATTGAGCCACAGACAAGCTCACATAACGTCGTTGTGAGCTTGTAGATCTAAGCTCACATAACGTCCTTGTGAGCTTGTAGATCTAAGCTCACATAACAACGTCCTTGTGAGCTTGTAGATCTAAGCTCACATAACAACGTCGTTGTGAGCTTGTAGATTGGCTCTGTTTTTGGATAAGGTTCTAGAATTGTAGATGCTGCATGTGTTCAAATGAAGTGTTTCTTCCACCAGGTAGCAGTAAAGGGTTACAATGAGGAGTTGTGTAAAGTTTGGTGGCAGTGACTCAACTCTCTAGTCTAGACTACAAAATCTTGTTTCAACTGCACGTTTTACACAAATAGGCCTATACTGACAACCTAAACATTCAATGTGTTTTATATCAACAAGCTACAGCTGCTGAACAATGGACACAACTCACAGCAAACCACATGAACATTTATTCATTAAACATGGAAACAAAAGAGTTAAAACTACAGAAATGAGAGTAGGCTATAGGCTAGTAGCCACCACACCACAGCAGGTGAACTCAATGCTCCAACTATAAGTCCAAAGTGTGTCAACTCTTATCTGACACATTTAAAGGATTATTTTACAAACGGACACAACGAGAGATGAACTTGTGGATTCTACAAAGAGCAGACAGACAATAAACAAAACCAACTGAAGAACAATTAATGCAGGAGCAAAAGGCAGGGAGGAAGCGCCACTTCATCTTAGAAGGTAAGGCTCATCTAGAATATAAATATAAATGCTGTTTAATTTAGTTACAATGCTGTGTGTTGACGTCATGACGTGTTTGATGCACTTTGATGAGGTTAATTAGATGCTGGTTGGCTGCTGGTGCTTGTAGGTCTTTGATGAGGTTAATTAGATGCTGTTTGGCTGCTGGTGCTTGTAGGTCTTGTAGGTCTCCATAAATAAAAAGCATAAATCACAGACATGCTTGGTTGTGTATTTAGAAGAACGTTGTGTGATTTGTGGTGCATATTTGTTTACATTATATTAGCTGTGGCCATAATATTGAGTTGTCATGCATGTCTAGTTGTTCTGCTCTTGGTCTCATTGGGGCTTAATTGTCCAATGAAATAGAAATGGAGGGGAAAAATAGCTGATCTACAAGCTTCGTGGATTAGACAGTTTCACTATTGCAGATATAAGTTCTCATGTAGGATACAGTTGTTTCTTTTGGGAATGTTTTCATAGTAGTACCTGGATGGTGTTGTCATGGTTACCAACATGAGAGAGAGAGAGAGAGAGAGAGAGAGAGAGAGAGAGAGATTTGATATTGTTTTCTGTTGTATTATATATTTTTCAGTTTTTGCTGCATTTGATGCTTTCAATACTGTAGTTGTACCAGTGTTGAGAAGTTGAAAACTTGTTTTAGTCATATTTTAGTCACCTAAAATGTTTTAGTTTTAGTCAACTAACTATCATAAGATATTCGACATCCAAAATACATTTTGGCAGGCCTTGGTGGTGTCGTAATGCCTGATTATGCACTTGGTTGCATGCTGAAAGATCTAAATGCTCAGTGTGAGCTTGTAGATCTCAAACGTGAAAAAAGGCAGTGCTGGTGAACTGTACAGTGCATGGCAGATGTCTTCATGATGCTACAAGCTCAGTGTGAGCTTGTAGATCTGCTAGTTTCAGCAGATTGCAGAATGATGCGGAATGTCCCATTTCACAATGCATACAAATCATTTGAAAATAGCAGATCTACAAGATAACAATGCATTGCAAAGTGACACATTGTGAGCTTGTAGATCTGCTAGTTTCAGCAGAATAATGCAGAATTTCACAATGCTCTGGGACAGTGGTGGAAAGTAACTACGTACATTTACTTAAGCACTGTACTTAATTACAGTACATTTACGCACTGTACAATTTTGAGGTAGGCCTATTGTTTTTTTGTAGAGTATTTCCTATTAGAAAATAGTTCAGCTGTTGAAGTGGAGCTCATCAATGTCATATTTCTTCCATTGATAAATCTAAATGGAGGAGAGAGTAAATGGTAAATGGTGCATTTCTATAACGCCTTTATCCAAGGCGCTTTACATAGATTGTGCATTACATTCACCCACACATTCATATGGTGGTGGAAAACCATGCAAGGCACCAACCAGCACATCAGGAGGGTTCAGAGTCTTGCTCAAGGACACTTCGACACTAACTCTGGGGGAGCCCACAGGGTTCGAACTGGCAACCTTGCGGTTACCATCCAGACTTGAATGCTAGATATTTACAATTTGCATTTAGAGGCCAATATTCTACCATCATTACAGTATGTACAAATTATAGTAACTTCCTCCACTGGTGATGTCATCACTGTGTAATTCTGTAAGGCTGCCTTTTCAGAACTTCTCATTTGAAGTCATTTACATATAATTATATTTAAACAGCAACTGGTATTGTCTAGATATGGACTAGTATGTAAATATCTGAAGTTGTTCCTCATCTGTTGACCTACATTTAAAGAAGTCCAAACTCAGGGATGTTTATTATTCAACTGCACATCCTGTACATTAATTTAGTTACTAAAGTGTACTCTTTATCATATGAGGTACAACAGTTCATATCAACCCCCTGGTGTGAACAATTCTACTTGTTGAAATGTAACAGTAATTTACAGTGATTAGAGTTCATGTACTGTTTTATTTATAACATTCACTGTTTTAACAAACTGATTTGGACCAAACCCAGTTTCATCACAAACACTTTATTGATCTATCGGTCTGTGGTGTTAAAATGAAACAGATGGCTGTTATTCATTGATTACATTACATTACATTGATTACATGTTACATTACATAGTCTCTCCTTTATCTTAATAATGGAAATATGAATTACCCTCTTGAACCCCAGCATGAGGGGGAACATTTCCCAAAATAGCAGATATACAAGCTCATTGTCTATTTGGTGTACTCAGAAAAATAAAATAACCCACCCCCCCCACCCCCCCACACAGGCGGGTGGTACGTAGCTCCAGGCACCACAAAGGGTTAATCAGGTGCTGCACATACACATAACTATTACTAGTTAATGCATAACTCTAGAAAACTATTTCACAAATCCAATAGTGTGTGAACCCACATGGATTGTCGTACCATCTTCCATCATAAGCAGAAAACCCAGCACAGTCTTCTCCTTCACCATTGTCATTAGGCTCACCAGGCCACCAGTACCTGTAGAAGTAGACACATTAATACATTACAATACCTTCACAACAAGGATTTTATCTGAATGTTTAGTTTTTTTGTTATCATGACTTCAAATTATATTACATTATAATATAATGTAATATAATTAGAAGTCATGATTAAAAAAAAAGAAAATCAGATCAAATATATATAATGATTATAATATTTACGTACAAATTAACTGGACAATGAAATAGACAACGGATACAGAGTAACTGTTGTATTATAGCCTTTGATTCCATTTAGAAATAAATATGAAGATGAAATAATGTGAAATGTAGTTTGCTGAAAATAAATGTCGGGAATCCCTTTTGGGGTTCTGTACATTATGTACAGTATTAAAAAAATGTGACGCTGCTATATAAATATTTGTTTTTCAGAAAACTTAGGTCAGTAAGTAGGAGGCGTTTTTAGAATGGGCCTCAGTAGAATAATGAAGGTAAAGTCTTACGTTGGTGTGGTCAGTGGTGTTCCATCCACCCACTTCCACACTCCTTCTCTCTCGCTGTCGGTCAATCCAATCCACACAACCTTGTCTCTGACGAGTCTGACAACAAAGTCCTGGACAGACGGAGATGGAGTATAGGTTACAGCATGCACTAATGCACACATGCACTAATGCACGCACTAATGCGCGCACACACACACACACACACACACACACACACACACACACACACACACACTGCACCTGCTTCTCTCTGCTCTTTATGGTCATCAGGTCAGATTGTCTGGCTGTACAGTCTGCTCTGCTGTCCTCCCAGGTCTTCCCCTCAGTAGAGATGTACGTAGTAACACAGACCATCACTAAATGTAAATCCATGCCATTCTAACCACAAAATATAATGTTAGACACTGTTTTCATGTGCTCAGATTAATGACAAATGATGTTCTACATTCTACATGATATTAGAATGAATACAAAACATTGTCTCACTGACCACAAAGTATCATCTTCAGGTCATCTGGTTTGTCAGTCATGTCGTTAAGTCTGCTCAGTAACTGGTCTCTCTGGTCAGTCGTGGTGTTAAGTCTGGTCTGCAACTGGTCTCCCTGGTCAGTCATGTTGTTAAGTCTGGTCTCTAACTTGTCCAAATGGTCAGTCAGTTGGGTCAGGTTGTCATGTCTGTTCTGGAACTGATCCAAACTGGACTGCAGGATGTTTTTGTCTTTAATCAACGTTCCATCTGTAAGAAGGAGAATCAACAAACTGATGAGTTTTACATCCAACGTTGATAGTGCTGATAGTTATCTATCAGTGATACAGAGGACTCTATGTTGGGGAGTCATGTGACCTGGTGTGGGGAGCAGTCAACAACATGGTGGGGAGACATGTGACCTGGGGCCTATTTCACGAAACTTGGATTAGAGATTAAGCCGGGCTTTAACACATATCCTGGCTTAATATATCCTGGATCAGTGCTTAACCGGTTTCATGAAAGCTGGTTGATCTTGCCAGATTAACTTAACCAGTTAACCTGGATATGTTGAGGCTTGATTCGGTTTCATGAAAGTGATGCTACATAAGTTACCATGGAAACTAATGCTTTGGACTTAGCCTGCTCCGGACCAGGCTAACAGCCAGGTTTAACCTAATCCTGATGTCTTTACTGTTCATTAAGCAGTCAAACTGATCACAAACCATGATGTTTTCCAGATTTATTCAATTATTATGGGTTTATGTTGCCTTATTTGTATCAGTCTGCATTAAAGGACTAATTTAAGCACTATATAAAATCAAATAACCAAAATATATAGGCTGCACAACATCATGACAGCTTGTGAGCTTGTAGATCAGCTGCTTTTGGTGAATGTTCCCCATGAATAGGTTTGCTGTCGTGCAAGTGCATGGTTAAGAAGAATTATTATATTATTTTTTATTATTTTTGTAAAAGTGAAAACCACTAAATATTACCATTACTCATTGTTTTACAACATATTACCATTGTAACGTTTCACCCACTACTAGTCCTACATACTTACACCTAGAAACCCCATTCAAACCTATTTAGGTTCATCCTACGGTGGACATGTGTGCCTGAAAAGGAATCTTTGAAATGTTTCATAGTTTTAGAAATATAGTGCTTTCAAATTTGAGACATTTATAGGCAGATAGTGGCACTTCAAAAAAATCACTTTCACCTAGAAACTCCATTCACACTTTGTAAAATTCAGCTTACTGTG
Organism: Protomyctophum parallelum; assembly: GCF_964188405.1. Lineage (NCBI taxonomy): Eukaryota > Metazoa > Chordata > Actinopteri > Myctophiformes > Myctophidae > Protomyctophum > Protomyctophum parallelum. Next base: position 426,116 of record NC_139719.1, read on the forward strand.
GAGACACATGCTGGAACTTTTTACTTTGAAATGTTTTGTAGTTTCTGAGTTATTTAACTTAAACGCCCAATGCATTCTCAATGGCAATAGCACAAACTTTGGCATGCTACATGAACCCATGACCCTCACCAGTCTGGCCCCTGTCTGGACAACAACCCCCTTCCCCAAAGGTAGCTCCCTCAGAGGAGGGAGTTATGGCCAAATATCACAATGCGACAATATCATTATGCTTACAATATTAAGAATTCTGTTTTAAGTTAATAGTAGTGGTAAAATGTAAACTATATTTTTGGGGTAGTTAATCATTCAGTCTATCCACTATTGAGAGTATGTTCTCTCTTTAATTACAGCAGCAGTATTTATTTTAGAAGCTTAAGTCCTTGTATCAGTAAGTCTTGAATAGAAGTAGTCTATATGGGTGGGTGAACACTATCTCTTTTGAACACTGGGGGGCGCCACTGAGTCAATTAATGCATAAATTATGCAAATTAGTAATTAAATTCTTTACATTCCATAATCATAAATCATATTTGCATATCTCATAAATATTATAATTATAATTAGCATAATCATAAAATTCCATACATTCCTTAAATTCTTTACATAAAGGATATTGTGTTGGTGACCGTCTCTGTGACGTATTTGTATGATTATATTGGTTTTGGAGGACTGATGGGGACATAGCTTGTTTAGCTCTTTAACATTCGTCAGCCAATCTGATCCCACCAGTTAGGCCTGTGTAGACATTTACTTAAAATAAAAGTAATAGTTTAATCAAGTTTATAAAGTTTATAAAAATTGACATTAACAAATGCCGTAGCTTATCTAAGTGTGAAGCCTCACAGCGCCCCTATAATATTAGCTCTGAGTTCGATGGGGGAGGCAGACAAAGGTCTCAGATTACAGTACTGAGGGAGAATTGGGGGGGTTGATACTATGATGCGGTGTTGTCACTCATGGTTGTGAATGAGTTTAAAGTAACCTATGGCCTTCTGGGTAATGCTAGATGCATTACACTGCAGTACCACCTATGCCCTGATGTGATTTCAGTCACATAGTGCAATGTTTTCAGCGGAATGCATATAAATATTGATAAAAACTATAACTAAGTGGTCATAGATTGTTTTTTGTCTTTAACATTCAGCCAAGCATTCAACCAAATCTGACCACAACAGTTAGGCCTGTGTAGACATTACTTAAAATAAAAAGTAGTAGTTTAATTATAATTTTATAAAGTTTATTGACATTAACAACTGCCGTAGCATTTTCTAAGTGTGAAGACTCACAGCGCCCCCTATAATATTAGCTCTGAGTTCGATGGGGGGAGCAGACAAGGAATCAGATTACAGTACTGAGAGGAGGAATGGTGAGTGATACTATGATGCGGTGTTGTGACTCACGGTTTGTGAATGGATGACCCGCTGCTGTGGCAGTCACGAATCCAGACTTTTGTTTTATTTCTGGTGTAAGTCAAGGATACCCCACCTAGTGGTCAATTTCTATATATATAATTACACTGCAGTACTACCTATGCCCTGATGTGATTTCAGTCACATAGTGCAATGTTTTCAGCGGTCTGGGACTACCAGTGGTCCTTGAGGGGGGTTCATGTGATCCCCACCAGCTAAATCATGGAGAGTTGGTAACCAAATAGAGTAATAGACCCTTCAATTAGGCTTCATGTTTTTTCCTAATGTTTGTGGTTAAAGTAGGTTTTGTATTATTTTGTGTTTTGTGTTGTGTTTTGTGAACACGCAATACAGTTTCAGTTTAGTTATCGTTTTTAATTTATTTTTAGTTTTTTATTTAGTTTCAGTTAACTAAAATGTTTTTTTTTTAATTCTAGTTTTCGTTTTTTAGTTAGTTTTAGTTAACTATTATAACCTTGCTGGTCTGTTATACAGTGGATCCAGCGTCAACCCTGTCACTCATGGTTGTGAATGAGTTTAAAGTAACGCCTCCTATGGCCTTCTGGGTAATGCTAGATGCATTCCGGGGATCCAACGTCAACTATAACATTCATGGTTTAAGATTATTATACATTATAGTGTAACAAAACATGATATAGGTGTAATATGATGACAGTTATAATTAGTTATATACTGTTTGTACCATGTGAACAAAATATGTGAATATACTGTATTCTGTAAATGAAATGTTTAATTAAGTGCATGGAAGTAACTATTGCATGCTGGTTAATTTTTTTTTAACCAATCTGATCACAGCATTTCAGCTGATGCAACCTCCCCTCGATTAGGTGTGCGTGTTTGTTCTCACGGGTGGGAATAGATATGTAGAATAGGGACTCGCCGCTGTGGTAGTCACGAATGCCTGATGCATCATTGGTAATGCTACACATCTGTTATACAGTGGATCCAGCGTCAACCCTGTCACTGGTGGTTGTGAATGAGTTTAAAGTAACGCCCCCTATGGCCTTCTGGGTAATGCTAGATGCTTATGACACCATGGATTCACAGTTAACCATGACACTCATGGTTTAAGATTATTATACATTATAGTGTAACAAACAAAACAAAACATGATATAGATATAATAAGATATTAGCTATAGAGTTACACGTATACTTTAAAAATGATAGGCCAGCAAATATAGAGTGAATCATTAAGAATAATAATAAAAAAGAAAAAACAATACTTAATACAGGACTAGTGTACAATCTATTCATTGTTGGTATAGATGTTATGATGGACGGAACTTTACAGAAGATATATTATGATGCTGGTAACCCTGGGGGGTTAGGAGGGGTATCCAGACTGATCGCAGCGGCTAAAACAGATCATGGGGTCACTCCTAAAATAGTGGAGGTTAAAAAGTGGTTAGAGAAACAGGATGTATATACACTTCATGCTCCTGCGGCCAAGAATTTTAGGAGAAATAGAGTATTTGTAAGCGGTATAGATAAACAATTTCAAGCTGTCATTGTCGACCTTTGAGGTCAAACTGGGTTTTTTTTTTTTACATACACTGAATAATAAATATGAAATAAACATGAGATAAAAACAACGATGAAAATGAGTTTGATATTTTTTATTTAGTGAGAAACATGTAACACATATTTACACAGGTATGTTACACAATACATCTAACAGATCCAAAACTAAATCATATAGTACAAAATGTAGTATAAAATTGAGTTATCAATGATGATTTTATCTGAGTCTATAAGTGTATAGTGGGTACACTGTACATAGGGGCTTGTGGGTCGTCAGGTGGCTATGGAGGCCGATTCTGGATCCGATTACTCTGATGCAGTATGGACAGGGGAATGTAGTGTTGGGTTTAGGTTCTTTTTGGGTTCTGAGTCTGCGTTTGTCCTGTGCATCATGGCGAAGGTCATCATCATATTTTGTAGCACCCTCATGGACAAGGTTTGGTGCATCTAGATCTAGAGGGGAGGTTGCGTCCTCATCATCAGAGTATGCATGGGTTGCACTGGTTTGGAATAGTTCGGGGTTGAGGAGGGTTAGGGTTGTGCTGGGAAGTTGTCCAACTCCCCATCTACTATTCTGGATCGTAGTCAAGTCCAGCGGTTCGATAGCATCAAAATATTCATCATCCGTATCGATTATCAACCCGTCTGACTCCAAGTCCACCAGGTCCTCCTTATCAATTCTGGGCATATGTATGCTTAACAGCTCGGCAGTCATGACCGCATCATCCATTCTCTCTTTGTATATTTCGAGAGCCGGAGTATAGACCAATCTGTCCTCTAGTGGATCCACATATCCCCATACTCTGTAAGGATCGTATGAGTTGAACAGAGGTTTGGTGTGGTTTGGTTCGGTTGACGATAACGTCTGAAGTTCCATTGATTCATTATGGGATCCTCGTGTATCCATAGCATCCATGACTAATATTGAGAGGAAATAATTGACGAATAATTGAGGAATCGTAGCCTTATCCTCGGGGTGTGAAAGATCTGATGCAGATGTAGATCTGAGACCTCCCTTTTAAATAGGCTGTCCTGATTCTATACACCACACCCCCTCTCATTGTTACACAAATCACACATGTTTACAAAGCTACCTGTCATTTATGCAACATTGTACTGTTTAACATCAGCATCTGTTTATTAATTAGTTCTGGTAGCATGGTTTGGTCCAGGTTGAGACATCCACTATCACTAGGAATAAAACCACGTTGCAGTTAAGAAATGCAACAGTTGTTAAACGTGTACGAATTGTGTACAACAAGAGACGAGTATACCCCGACTTCACCACCCTTCCTTATGGCTACTAACGGAGATGGTTTTAAAGATGCTAATGGTTTTCAAACCAAATTACAACATCCTTTTAGTATGCTAATAGCAGGGCCGTCTAATAGCGGGAAGACTTTCTTTGTGAAAGAGCTAATTGAACATGCTGATCAGATTATCTCTGCTAAAGTAGAGAATATTGTGTACATATATGCTTGTTGGCAAAAGATGTATGATGATTTATTGAAAATCAGGCCTATCAACTTTGTACAAGGAATTCCAGAGTCATTATGTGATGATAACCTCTTACCTACTAATTTACATAATTTATTAATAATTGATGATGTCATGGATGCAGCTAGTCAGAATCAAGAGGTTCAGAATGTTTTCACAAAGTACGTACATCATAGGAATCTCAGTTGTATATATTTACTACAGAATATCTTTATACAAGGTAAGGCTAGCAGAACTATTAGCTTGAATGCTAATTACTTAGTCTTATTCAAAACAGCCAGAGACAAGAATCAGATAATGTTGCTAGCACGGCAGATGTATCCGGGGGAATACTAAATATTTTTTACAAGCCTATAACGACGCCACCAGTCGTTCATATGGATATCTACTTGTTGACTTTAAAACAACAACACCGGACTGTTTTCGTCTCAGATCAGAGATATTAGCAGACACATCAGTTGTCTATTTACCTAGAAAAACCCTGTTGTAATCATGTCAGACCTCATTCGTAGAAATTTAGTCCTACTGGAAAGATTGTATAAGGCCATTATTCTGAAAAATGCCAGTTCAGATTTTCTGAATGCTCTCTGTGAAATCTCCATTAATATTCTGCGTGGCAAAATACCGTTATCAGCGAAACAATATAACGCATTGCAGAAGAAAAAGGGGCATGTGAGGTTGATTGCAGATAAACGGATTAATTTAACCAAAAAGAAACTAATTATTAACCAGAGAGGTAATGGTTTCATTCTGCCATTGCTAGGTGCTGCACTGCCTTTCATAACCAGTCTATTTTCACGGAGATAGTTTTTATTTCTACTATTTTTTATTTACAAATATGGACCACGTACAGAAAATGTTTCTAGTACCACAACAGCAGTTGGATAGTTTAAAACAGCTATCATCATCATCAGCATCACCTCGTGAATCTATCAGACAAGTCGCTGAGAATGAATTGGATAAATCAATACTAGATGTCCTGAACACCCATGACACCGATTTACATGCAAAAGTGAAGAAATACACTATGGTTTTACATAGATATTTGGCTCTGGTTAAACAGAGAGGGGCCGATACGACTATGCTCACATTATCATTACCTAAAGGCATACAAAACACTCCTGTGGATGATAGTGCAGAAAATGCTAATGTGGTAACCTCAGAAGACCATGTTTTGAAGGATATTTTATACCATATGCCTGACAAAAACAAGAAGAATGTTCAACACATTATGGATACATTATCTAAATATAAAGATGATGTCTCATGGACCCCTCATGGAGAGTTAATTATCGATGGAAATACTATTAGAGGATCACATCTTTACGACTTACTTAAGAATGTAACAAATCCATTCAAGATGTCCGATGATAAGAGGCCACGGGGGTGGATGCAGTTTTTGGATAAAATTGCCACATTGAATATACCTCTATCTGCCATTCCCAACAATAACATCAAGGTATCTATCACTGCCATAAAACGTGGCGATATATCTCCGGCTAGGAAACGAGATAGACCAAGTGCCATAGCTTATGAAATATCACCAGTGAGGAGGACACCTAGGGGTCGAAGTATTACGAGGCGTACCCCATCAAAAGTCTGGCTTGATTTATGATATGGCTTATATTATGCATTTTCTTTTGATCTTTTCATTTTTGTTTTAATTGTATTTTGTTTAATTCTATGTATGTATGTACTATGCTACTGTGATTCATATAATGTCAACAAGATGTATATGCTATACACATGCCAGTGAATGTGACTGTGTTTTATGTTATGTAAAATTGTAAAATAAAATAAAAACATTACATTTTGAAATAATTTGTGTCCGTGTTTTATTTATTTATTATTAAATCATGAAATCATCTTAACATCAATTACATTTTTTCACATACAATATTTTACATGCTCTACACACTGTACACACGTAAAATCATGATTTCTACACATCTCCGGACGTATTCTACTAACAAACTTACATACCATAACATCATTACAACATAGATCATCCTTATACAAATTCATCACCTTTTCATAAGAAAAACCCCTCTGCATATAACATAGAAAGAATACACAATGTTGACCACATGTTGTAGCCATGTCATCTTGGACCTGTTTTACAGAATAGGTCACACTAACACAATTCTTCTGAAGAAATATATTTATACCTTCAGGGAAATTCCTATATGTAGGAGGGTGTCCAAATGAATCAAAGAAATATCCATGTCGATCATTATTGATATATATGGCTAACCAATGTGCCCCATCCATCGATGACGGTTGGGTATTGATAATAACCATAACAGGTAAACTACTAATAATAATATCTGGGAGTTGATCACATGCCAATACCCCCAATAAATGTATGTGTCTCTTAACCTTCTTTTTAAGAACACTAGTTAATTCTATAGTATTCATGTCTAGTATCTAGTTTTTAATACTCTAATAATAATCCACTAAGACCTGTCTACGGTTTGATATCTCAATGATTGAATCGAAAATAGCATAACAGATCATGTTGACTGTATGAGGTAGAGGGGTTCTAAATCTGGCCTCCAAACGGACGTTTCCAGACCGGATCAATGACACGTGTCCACCACAACCCTCGTCTGGTTCTAGATTGAAGCAATACAATGTATATCCTAGACCAAAATCTCTTCGGGTGATGGCTAGGCCTCTGTCTTTCAGTTGACGACCAGTGGCCTGTATCATCTGATAATATTCACGTCCATACTGTCCATTATCGAAGGATGGTTGAAAAGGTCTCCCTGGGTATGATTGACTGTCCGTATGTAGATTCAAGAATTCTAAATTGTAATGATGGAATTTGAAGGGATTCCTAGTGTAGTTCCCTGTGAATGCTTCATGATCGACAAAACCGATAACTATAAACTTAGGTATCTGACCTAAAAATAAGTTCTCCTGGCTGCATAGTCGTGCTCCATTCGGTATAGAAACGGTCTTCAAACATACTCTATCAATAGGATATTTGATATTTGTCTGTGTTAAAGCTCGGGCATGCCCCATTCGGACACCCGGCGATACTGATACTTTCTTTATAAATAGACTAGCTGATACAATTTTAACCCTATAACCACCAGCAGCATTTGTAGCCATCAGACAGAAATCATCTTTAGCACGTATAAATTTCATCTTGAGATCAACACCATTTATAAGTAATTTTTCTTGAAAAAACATATCAGAATGAATAGGAGCTATAATATCTACAATTGTACTATCGGCAGTATATACAGCTCTAGCAGTAAGACCCGCATTTTCACCAGCAGGGCTTGAAGCGTCCATATGTCCACATGTATCTTTAGAGAACAGACCACATCCAAACTGACTGGATAGTGTATCCTCACCATAATTCAGCAAACATTCCAATATCCCTCTATAAGGGTAAGTATTAGATGCATGTGATATGAGTGTATCCCCTAGCATAATATCTACTTGGGAGAATAGTGTACACCCCGGATAATTGACAAATCCTACTTCAGCTCCTGCCGCAATATTGGTTCCATTAGCATTCGTGATTTTAGCTTGTACGTGTAAATATGTATTATTCAGATCGAGATATTCCTCAGAACTCCCGGTGATGTAAAACTCGATAGGTGCGGTATCCGTGAGGGCTGATAAAGGATTTATTTCGTGGTAAGTATTCTTATCAATTGCTGTTTGAGTCAAACAAACACCGAAGAGGTCGAGCTCACTCTTTGAGCATTCTTGCGATTGAGTATGTATCAAAGACATGGTGAAATAATGTAGAATGGGGAGTATGGTTAGAAGATGTCTCTAGTTGACGATCTAGTAGTCCTACTGATGTGACGTCTAGCCTTTGTCTTCTTCTTATGGGTCTCGGCTACTCTTTTATACGTATTTCTACGTTTCTTGATACGCCCATGTGTCTGGAACCTTGGAGGCCGTTTAATACCCCTCATATGATGAATCATTAGCCCCGATCCTTGTTGTCGTGGTTTTGAAGGCCTATTCATCATGTGGGTGATTACATCCCCTGCAATATTCTTAGCAGCTGTCTTCAGATGTGGTTTTGCGATAGTGAAACCACTCTTTAAAAGAGGCATAGCAAAACGAAAGATATTTCGAAAAATACCTCCCAGTCCCGATCCATATTGTGTAGGTGCACCCGTAAACCCCGGTAGTCCAGATCCTGCTTGATTAGCATAATATGACATATACCTGTCATCATGCGCAATGTATGGAGAGCCTCTCATTATTCTCACGGTCCTAAGATCTATCACGTATAGGTCTAAAGTGTAATTTAGCAACTACCTTCCCATATGTAAATGGTACATGTAAATTCTGATCAGTCTTCAGAGAGATTTCTATATCACCTATCATAGACCTGGACAGACGGGTGTAGTGTGGCTTATCATACAAGAGGTATGGCATTCGGCGGACATCGTCGGCTATATTTATACTTCTCAATAAGGGGACATAACTATCCCCAACAATCTGATAATCCACGATATCTGTATACACATATATATTATAACATCCTCCGTAGATATCGGCAGGGTGTGGACTATAGCGTATAGGTTGATGGTGTGTAGGTATTTCAAACGGTTCACCAGGTGTAAACCCTAGAATTAACGCTAAACGTCCTCTAAATACTACGGTCATTCCTTCCCCGCCTGTGAAAAATATGCGATTTTCAATAGCGTTATACATCACGGCGACTTTTTTTACTCTATGATGTAATAGATTATTTATCTCCTTAATAATCCTAGAAATGCTATCGTAGACCCCTGGAGCTAACATTAACTGTATCGGTCCTATAGAACTAACTTTTACGATTCCATCTGTTTCATGTGGAGTAAAAGTAATCCACCCGTCATCCTTTGTAAAATTATGCCAGTTACGTGGGTATTGTATCTCGATTAAACCCACCTCATAAGGTTCTTTGAGGATGATAGGTTTCGCTAGTTTAGTTCTATAATTCCATATCTTGTTAGATGGGTATACATCTAGTGATGCATTACTAGGTAGTGTTAAATAAAACCCTTGTCCTTCCATTGCGTGATTCACATATGATATGATTCTTATGATCTCCTCATAGCCTTAAATACGCTATACTCTTAATTCAAAATTATATCGACTACTACACTTGATCAATAATCTCACTTTCTGGTACCCATGAATTGAACTTTTCACCCCAACCTAGCCATTTAATTAATACCATTATACGACCTCGAGACTTTTTCTTTTTTAGTATTTTTTCTATTTTGAAAACCTTATTTTTGTCGATGATAACTTTCTGTAGCTCCTTTTCATAAAACGTACCCTGTATATCCTCCCCTGAAGCATCCTGTAACTTGTAAACTGGTGGGGATCTCATGATACATTCCGTTATTTTGAAAAATTCATCTGTAAATGTCTGTTCATAACCTTTTCTAAACACCCCTCTATATTTTGAGATGCGTACAGTATCACCCATATTGTATTTACATTTTATACTATAGCTATTCTTAGACTTGTATAAATTATTGAATACTATATTCTCATTATCCTTATTAACCATAGATGGGGCCATTTTAATAGATCTATGATATGATCCATTATAGGCATCGACTAATTGCTGTAGAACAGGTATATATCTCCGGGAATTGACTGATGTCAAATAACGCCACATCTTTGTCTTCAGGGTCCTATTGAAACGCTCGACTATACTAGCCTTTGTCTCATTATCAGTTGAGAAATGATGGACCCCATTTCCTTGCATCAATTGTTGAAATGTCTTGTTATAAAATTCTTTCCCGGCATCAGTCTGTAATTTCTGGGGAGTTCTCCCCTCATTCAAGATATCTTTAAAGGCCTCTGTAACACAAGCTCCCGTCTTATTGTGTAGAGGTCTCACCCATGCATATTTTGAAAACACATCTATACATGTCAGAATATACCTAATACCGTCATTTTCTTTAGAATATTCCCCCATTTCAACCAGATCAGCTTGAAATTGTTTATCTATACCGCTTACAAATACTCTATTTCTCCTAAAATTCTTGGCCGCAGGAGCATGAAGTGTATATACATCCTGTTTCTCTAACCACTTTTTAACCTCCACTATTTTAGGAGTGACCCCATGATCTGTTTTAGCCGCTGCGATCAGTCTGGATACCCCTCCTAACCCCCCAGGGTTACCAGCATCATAATATATCTTCTGTAAAGTTCCGTCCATCATAACATCTATACCAACAATGAATAGATTGTACACTAGTCCTGTATTAAGTATTGTTTTTTCTTTTTTATTATTATTCTTAATGATTCACTCTATATTTGCTGGCCTATCATTTTTAAAGTATACGTGTAACTCTATAGCTAATATCTTATTATATCTATATCATGTTTTGTTTTGTTTGTTACACTATAATGTATAATAATCTTAAACCATGAGTGTCATGGTTAACTGTGAATCCATGGTGTCATAAGCATCTAGCATTACCCAGAAGGCCATAGGGGGCGTTACTTTAAACTCATTCACAACCACCAGTGACAGGGTTGACGCTGGATCCACTGTATAACAGATGTGTAGCATTACCAATGATGCATCAGGCATTCGTGACTACCACAGCGGCGAGTCCCTATTCTACATATCTATTCCCACCCGTGAGAACAAACACGCACACCTAATCGAGGGGAGGTTGCATCAGCTGAAATGCTGTGATCAGATTGGTTAAAAAAAAATTAACCAGCATGCAATAGTTACTTCCATGCACTTAATTAAACATTTCATTTACAGAATACAGTATATTCACATATTTTGTTCACATGGTACAAACAGTATATAACTAATTATAACTGTCATCATATTACACCTATATCATGTTTTGTTACACTATAATGTATAATAATCTTAAACCATGAATGTTATAGTTGACGTTGGATCCCCGGAATGCATCTAGCATTACCCAGAAGGCCATAGGAGGCGTTACTTTAAACTCATTCACAACCATGAGTGACAGGGTTGACGCTGGATCCACTGTATAACAGACCAGCAAGGTTATAATAGTTAACTAAAACTAACTAAAAAACGAAAACTAGAATTAAAAAAAAAACATTTTAGTTAACTGAAACTAAATAAAAAACTAAAAATAAATTAAAAACGATAACTAAACTGAAACTGTATTGCGTGTTCACAAAACACAACACAAAACACAAAATAATACAAAACCTACTTTAACCACAAACATTAGGAAAAAACATGAAGCCTAATTGAAGGGTCTATTACTCTATTTGGTTACCAACTCTCCATGATTTAGCTGGTGGGGATCACATGAACCCCCCTCAAGGACCACTGGTAGTCCCAGACCGCTGAAAACATTGCACTATGTGACTGAAATCACATCAGGGCATAGGTAGTACTGCAGTGTAATTATATATATAGAAATTGACCACTAGGTGGGGTATCCTTGACTTACACCAGAAATAAAACAAAAGTCTGGATTCGTGACTGCCACAGCAGCGGGTCATCCATTCACAAACCGTGAGTCACAACACCGCATCATAGTATCACTCACCATTCCTCCTCTCAGTACTGTAATCTGATTCCTTGTCTGCTCCCCCCATCGAACTCAGAGCTAATATTATAGGGGGCGCTGTGAGTCTTCACACTTAGAAAATGCTACGGCAGTTGTTAATGTCAATAAACTTTATAAAATTATAATTAAACTACTACTTTTTATTTTAAGTAATGTCTACACAGGCCTAACTGTTGTGGTCAGATTTGGTTGAATGCTTGGCTGAATGTTAAAGACAAAAAACAATCTATGACCACTTAGTTATAGTTTTTATCAATATTTATATGCATTCCGCTGAAAACATTGCACTATGTGACTGAAATCACATCAGGGCATAGGTGGTACTGCAGTGTAATGCATCTAGCATTACCCAGAAGGCCATAGGGGGGGTTACTTTAAACTCATTCACAAACCGTGAGTCACAACACCGCATCATAGTATCAACCCCCCCAATTCTCCCTCAGTACTGTAATCTGAGACCTTTTGTCTGCCTCCCCCATCGAACTCAGAGCTAATATTATAGGGGCGCTGTGAAGCTTCACACTTAGATAAGCTACGGCATTTGTTAATGTCAATTTTTATAAACTTGATTAAACTATTACTTTTATTTTAAGTAATGTCTACACAGGCCTAACTGTTGGGATCAGATTGGCTGACGAATGTTAAAGAGCTAAACAAGCTATGTCCCCATCAGTCCTCCAAAACCAATATAATCATACAAATACGTCACAGAGACGGTCACCAACACAATATCCTTTATGTAAAGAATTTAAGGAATGTATGGAATTTTATGATTATGCTAATTATAATTATAATATTTATGAGATATACAAATATGATTTATGATTATGGAATGTAAAGAATGTAATTACTAATTTGCATAATTTATGCATTAATTGACTCAGTGGCGCCCCCCAGTGTTCAAAAGGGGTAGCGTTCACACACCCATATAGACTACTAATAGATTAGTAAAGATAATGAGATATACAGAAGGGGGCTGTAATGCAACTATTAAGGATGCAAACTGCCTTAATACCCCATGAAGAAGAAGGATCAGTAAATCTGTGATCCACATAAGGGGTCTAGAGACAAAAAGCCAGACTGTCTATTAAGCCAGGCTTGCTGATCCCGGCTCGCCAAATCCACCAATTCTGAGCCTCGCTTGGCTTTAGTGGAACGGAATAAACCAGGCTGTAAAGATCAGGATTTAAAAAGCCTGGCTTTGGCCTAAATCCTGGATTAGTTAATCCAAGTTTCGTGAAACAGGCCCCTGGTGTGGGGAGCAGTCAACAACATGGTGGGGAGTCATGTGACCTGGGACCTATTTCACGAAACTTGGATGAACTAATCCAGGATTTAGGCCAAAGCCAGGCTTTTTAAATGTCAAGTAGTTTACTTACGTTCATCTGACACGGCAGTGTCGCCACCGGGCACCTCCAGGCCGTCCATTGCCTCAGAGCCAATAATGGCAATGATCCTTTTTTCCACCTCTGTGAGTTCTGTGATGTTTGGATCATTCTGGTCAGAGGATCACAATGGAAATAAATAAGCTCCCGATGTTTAAGCAATTACATTTAATCAACGCGTTAATTTTGTCTCAAGTAAACAAACAATACCATATAACATACCTGACCACCACCAGTCAGCAGCTGAGCCTGGCGGAGCTGAGACGCTTTTTCTTTCGTCAACATCTTAATGTCCGACCACTTCTTCTTGACCTAATGAATGGTATAAATTAGCGCTTTTCCAAAGCTAGGCAATCACATATATATTTATTATTCAAATCTATATTAAAGTATATTCAAGCATGTCAAACAAACCTCTGCTCTTGTTCGCTCAACTTCGGAGACGCTGTTAACCCGGCTGGTGATGCGAGTCCATGCGCGTGTTTTAATATCATTGCCGACCCCACTGTTGGCCCCGGCGAATAATACCTTTTTATTAGATTCTATCTCAGTGGTGAGGACATCGATCTCCGCCTCGGAATAGTTCCGTTTCTTTGCCGTCTTCCGTTCGGCCATTGCTGCAAAACTGAGGGCGCGGCTTGATTTTATAGGGCGTGCCCAGATTGATTTCAGCCGCCACATTTATTAACGTGAGAACGAAATGAAGGAAGGATCAGCTGTTTGCGATCACTTTATAAATGTCGTGGCGACGTGGGTGTACTATGAAACCTGCACTCGAATCTGTGGCAGATTTTACACTTGATTGATAAATGAGGGCCATAAGTGATTAAACAAAAAACATACTTACAGAACAACTTATCACTCATTTAAAGAATGCCAGCAGTCCCAGTAGTCACGGCATCCCATCATTCCAGTAGTACCTTCAATCTGTCCCAGAAGTCAAGTGGTTCTTCCTACCCGGTACTAAAATACTGATCATTTTCAATCGATGGACACTTTAGGCAGTAAAACTAAACTAATATGGAGGTAATGTCAAAATAGGCCTTGTCAACATATAAGCCAGTATAAGCCAAATACTATTTACAGTCACACGCACAACTACACACACACCCGGTGGCAGTTAGGTGATTCTAAAAATGTCTGTAGCGCAACGAAATGTATAAACTGTCATCCTCTACATCCTCTCTGTACGACTTGGCTGCATGGAGGGGATGGTGATCAAGCAGACATCTTACATCTACCGCTACCAACACCTGAGTGGGAATGACACTGTATGCATATAAATGCCTATCAAACCACTGTGTATCCCACTTCTTTACAACAAGTTTTATTGTTGGTGTGGGTGACGTTTGCTCCAGTAGTAGAACTGATTCTATGAGACCAAATTGAGGCTCTCCATCTGGATCAGGAATACACTCATGCCCTTAAATGTAACCCAGGCTGGCACATACACTTCACTGAAAAGGGGAATACCTTCTAGCCCACTTTGGATCCTGTCATTAATGTTGACCAGACCACATCATTAAACCACAGCCCCAATTGCCCGGCTCTCCACTCGGACCCTGGAAGCCTCGGGCCCCCAACGGGGTGCCAGGCCCGACAGCCAGCTAAACCCACGACCCGGCTCTCCATCCGAACCCGGGTACCTTTTGCCCGGCTCTCCACTCGGACCCAGGAAGCCCTGGGCCCCCACCGGGGTGCCAGGCCCGACAGCCAGCTAAACCCACGACCCGGCTCTCCATCCGAACCTGGGTACCTTTTGCACGGCTCTCCACTCGGACCCAGGAAGCCCTGGGCCCCCACCGGGGTGCCAGGCCCGACAGCCAGCTAAACCCACGACCCGGCTCTCCATCCGAACCTGGGTACCTTTTGCACGGCTCTCCACTCGGACCCAGGAAGCCCTGGGCCCCCACCGGGGTGCCAGGCCCGACAGCCAGCTAAACCTCTCAGATCTCTCTCAGATCCTCCGGAATCAATCAATGAACCCATTCTGACCTGAGATCAGATTAAAAAAAATGTCAGTCGTTCTTCGATTCTTCAAAAATAGCAGACCTACAAGCTCGTAGCGCGCCACTCGCGCTATGAGCTTGTAGATCTGATATTTTTCAATAGCTAAAGCATAACATGATGCCAACACCAAAATGGGTTCCCGTTCAGAATGGGTTAAGTTTTATTTCAATCGTCTTTGAACAGTACGTACGGTGCACAATGAGACATTATTATTATTAGATAGACACACAGAGCATTGTTTTCAATATTATAATGTACTCCGGTGGCTCTGAAGAATGCTCATGGCAAAGACATTAGTATATTCATATGAATATGAATTTTAATATTTTAATATTAATATGAATTTACAAAATCTTTCCCAAAAAAAAAAATATATATATTTTTTTTAACTTTTAGAAAATATATCTTCAAACTCATTGTGAGCTTGAAGCCCATTTCAAATCGCTGACATATATATAGGATTAAAGTGGCTATTTTTATATTTTTTTGCGGTATTGGCCTTTATTTTATATTTCTTATAGAGAGACAGACAGTAGGCTGACAGGAAATGGGGGAGAGAGATGGGGGGGGGGGGTGACATGCAGTATAAAGGCCGTCGGGGATCGGGAGTCGAACCCGCGGCCACACTGCCAGAACTCAGACTATACCGGCCAATAAGGTGCCTGGACCGCTGAGCCACGGCCCAGGCAGTAAAGTGGTTATTTTAGATCCCATGTTAAACCATTTTGGGGCGGGAACCCCTTTTGGTGTTTTCAACTAAGCATTATGTTATTTACTTTATTTATTTTAAATGATTTATACGTTTTATGCCTTTATTTTGAAGCAAAGCACTTTAGTTAATTTTGTTATTTGATGATTCGACTCTTAGTTTACTCCTTGGACAAGGAATGTTTTGAGTTTTTACATGCTGACCAGCGCAGTAGCCATATAGAAGGGATAGTTCATGTTTTTGGTTTAAATGGGAATTTGTCACCCCATGGAGATTACATCCTAAACCAATAATTTGATGACGGGCAGAAGGAGACACACCAGCTGTCTGCAAGTCATCAATTAATTGGCTTAGGAGTGCGCCAAAGACAAAATAAACAGAAATTCTAGTTTCTCCATGGGCTGACTACTCGGAAAAATTATTTGGGATGAAATATTTTAAATCAAAATGAGGTCACACACTGGTAGCCATGATGCACAATATAACTTCATAAAAATATTCTGCATTGTGGCTACCATGTGTGGTCTTGTCTTTTAATATAAATAATCCTAAAGATTTACACTGGACAAGCATCCCTTTAGCATTGTGGCAACCATGTAACCTGTTTTGAAATTGGTTTTATTCTTTACCCTGTAATGGTTCAATGGTACACACACAGCTGTAGCACAATTGTTTTCTTCATGTCATTCCCAATGTGCCATTCCCAGTGTGTGTGTGTGTGTATGTGTGTGTGTGTGTGTGTGTGTGTGTGTGTGTGTGTGTGTGTGTGTGTGTGTGTGTGTGTGTCTGTGTGTGTGTGTGTGTGTGCGTGCGTGCGTGCACGTGTGTGTGTTTGGATCATCACAAAACAATTTCAATTCTGTATGTGGTTCAGGTCAGGCCAGTCGGCTGGTCTGTCAACGATATTAAAGGACAACTTTAGTTTTTTTCAACCAAGGTTCATGTTTTAGGTTGTTATTAGAGAAACTAAAAGGTGAGTGTTAATTTTCTTTCATTTGCTGCTTTCTTTCGTTTTAGGGATTTTAGCTCTTTTTGACAGGGGGGCGGGGGCATTCGAGCATGGGGCTAAATATGTATTTTTTTACCAAATTTGATGGTGATTTATTTATTTATTATTTACTATAGTCCTAATAAAACCCCAGGAAATTGCATCTGGCCACAGAAGATCACATGATCTACTGAATGTGAAGGTAGCCTACTGGAGGAAGGCTTATACTGTGTGTGTATAGGCTCAATATGTCAGTTTGTCACATTCAATAGATCCTGTGATCTTTTGTGGCCAGATGTAATTTATTGGGGTTTATTAGGACTATAGTAAATAATAAAAACATAAATCGCCATAATATTTTGTAAAAAAATACATATTTAGCCCCATGCTCGAATGCCCCCGCCCCCCCTGTCAAAAAGAGCTAAAATCCCTAAAACGAAAGAAAGCAGCAAATGAAAGAAAATTAACACTCACCTTTTAGTTTCTCAAATAACAACCTAAAACATGAACCTTGGTTGAAAAAAACTAAAGTTGTCCTTTAATGCCATGTTCAGTACACCAGTTACTATTAGTTGTGGCACTGTGGTATAGGTATCAAGTGCTGCTGTTAAAGAAAAAGGCATCTTCATAACCCTTGTCAACATCCGGAATTAAAGCAACAAGTCCTCACATAGGCTTTTCTCGAGATACCCCTAATCAAATTAGAAAAAAATGTTTTCCCATTAATGAAATGGACTTTTGACATGTTTTATTTAGAGGCAAAATGTGTTTATTTGGCTATACACCTACCCCAATTTGTTAAAAATGCCAGTGACTAAAATCCCATAACTTGAGAATGCCCACTTTTATCTTCATCAGATTTGTTGAGGTATGAACATTACACAAAGAAATACTTAAATATTATTCCTTTAGTTTAGAAGGAACATTTTACATTTATGTTGACAGGGAAAGAAGCCCATTTTAATTCCTGTTATTTTTGTTTTTGTTTTTTGCTTGCACTTTATTCTTTAGTTTGTTGTCTAATTCTTTTGCAGTTGTCCATGAAAACGTAAAGTGATATGATATAAGATAACAAAAACCTTTATTGATGTTCATGTGTATATTCAGGAGGAGTTCTAGCAGCAATAACATTAAGAATGAAACATAGGATAATTATTCTTCATATAAGAATTAGAAACAACAACTATAAATAACTAATATACAGAGTTAGTGTATAACACATCTGCACATGATCGGAATGATCATGTGCCTACAACCTATCACCAGTGAATATCTGCATGACAATACAAATATGTTCAATGGATATATGAATTGATATATGTACAACAACAGTGAATATGAGTCATTTGGCCGTCAACATAAGGTATCTGGGTTTACAGTCTATCAATACTGAATGAACAACTGATGTATGAGTGAATATACATTGATTCTCACAACAGTTATTGTCAACGGACATACTGTATGTTAGGCATACCATATTCAGAATTACCAAAAAGTGGACACATGCGCGCGTGCATGTGCGCATGCATGTGTGCGTGCACGTGCGCATGCATGTCATTGATGTGCATGTGCCGTGCGTGCGCGGTTCTGTTTGAATTAAATTAATTTGTCAAAAAAGTTTGGCTCCTAAATTTGATCAAATATGCTCTATATTAGTTATGTATTTATTTAAAGCAGTGGCTCTCAAAGGTGTGATCCAGGGAGGGGGCTGATCTACATCCACACGTGAGCTTGTAAATCGGCCAGTTGGGGAGGCATACTTTGGTTAGACATAGCGGTTTAGGGTGAGGGTTTGAGATGTAGGACTAATGACTGGTCTAACCAATGACTAGTCTAAACCAAAAACTGTCTAAACTAAGTAGCCTACTGCACCCGGCTAGTTGAACTATTCAAAAATGTTTTTGTTTCAAAATAGGGCCTTAAATATCTTCAGATGGGGTATCGTGGACGTCAGCAAGGGCATGCTGTCACAACGGGTTCCTAACGCCAAATAAAATGGCTTCAGATCTGACCTACGTCTCCTGAGGAGAAGTCTGAGGCATGTCCTGGACGCGTTATTACCACCAACGTTCAAGGATGTGTTTACAAAACATTGCAGGGTTTGTTTACAAACATTTTAGGGTTTGTCTACAAACATGTGTGATTTGTTTACCTACATTGTTGATTTGTTTACAAACATTTGGGATTGTTTACAAACATATTGGTGGTGGGATTTGTTTACAAACATTTGGGTATTTGTTTACAAACATTTGGGATTTGTTTACAAACATTTTGGATTTATTTACAAACATTTAGGATTTGTTTACAAACATTTGGGTATTTGTTTACAAACATTTTGAGATTTGTTTACAAACAATTTGGGATTTTTTTTTTTTGCAGACATTTTGTTTACAAATATCTGGGATTTGTTTACAAACATTTGTAAACAAGCTGTCAAGTTGAGTTAGTTAGTTATGTATTTATTTAAAGCAGTGGCTCTCAAAGGTGTGATCCAGGGACCCTCATGGCTCCTTGAAGGGGTTCCAAATGGACCCATTATAGGTCTTGTACGAGCGGTTTCGGATTAATAACGCACCAGCATTCCGTAGTCTGTAGTTTCAGGTCATTTATTTGAAAAGCCCGTCTTTAGATTAAATCAAACAAAATCATTCGTATAATATATGCCGTAGTACAACTGTGCTATGCTATGCGGTGGTGGTTTAAATGTTTGTCCCTGCCGCTCTGGTTTCTGATCTGCCGTCACCTGCTCATCACAGAGTGACACCCATAAATCAACGTGACGTCCTCACATTACCATACAATTTTACCATAACAATCAGCAGATCGTATAAATAATAACAAAATAACTCAACATTTCATAATATCATTTCTCAGGCATAATTCATAGAAAATAAATAATCATAAATTATAAATCAAATCTACAAACGGCTTCAACATACCGGCCCCCAATTGACCATTGAAGGGCAATTCAATTCAAAAATCATAAGAAGCCATACTGTAAGCTCAAGTCCTTGGTGACAATATACAAAATTGCCAAATGTTCATCTCCAAATGGAAAACAAAATCCGAGTTCATCTTCTTTGAAGAAAAAAAAGGTAGGTCCGCGTGTGTGTGTGCTTGTGTGTAAAGGGGGGGGGGGGGGGGGGGGGGGCTCTTCGACCACGATGTGTCGTGGCAGTCAGCAGTCGCCATAGAATCAATCAGATCATGTCTTTCAGGAGACACAGCTTGGTAATGGGCCTCTCCAATGATCCATTCTGTGTCTTCACTTTGACACGGCGTACATGTCCCCATTTGTCGGGAAAGGTTTCCATGATGCGGCCCATGGGCCAGGAGTTGCGAGGTGAGTTTTCATCGATGATGAGCACTAAGTCTCCAGGCTTTAGATTTCCTTTCACTTCGTTCCACTTTTGTCTCTCCTGCATCAAAGGAAGGTATTCACGTGTCCAACGTTTCCAGAAGAGGTCTGATATATATTGGACCTGTTTCCATCTTCGTCTGGAATAGCCGTCATGCTTCCCGAAGAGTCCAGGTGGAAGAATGGGCATTCCTTTAATTTGAAGCAGGTGGTTAGGTGTTAATTGCTCGGGGTCTTTTGCATCCTCGGATACAGTCGTGATAGGGCGATCGTTCATGATGGCCTCCACCTCGCATAAAGCTGTTTGGAGGCACTCATCGTCCAGGGTTTGTTCCTTTGTGATTGAATAGAGGATCTTTTTGATGACGCGGATGAGGCGCTCCCATACGCCTCCATGATGAGGACCGTAGGGTGGGTTGAATGTCCACTTTATACCTTCAGCTTGAACCGAATGTTGGATCTTTTGAAGGTTTAGGTGGTCGAGTGCCTCTCGAAGTGCTCGTTCGGCTCCAACAAAATTAGTTCCGTTATCCGAAACGATTTCTCTCACTTGGCCTCTTCTGCAGATAAACCTTCGGAGTGCAGAAATACAGGAGTCTGTATCCAAGGTGTAGGCCATCTCCAGATGTATGGCTCTACTTGCAAGACACGTAAACAGAGCTCCATACCTCTTCACTTTACTCCGGCCCCTCTTGACTTCGATAGGACCAAAGTAGTCCAAGCCAGTGTGGGTAAAGGGGGGCAGGTCAGGTGTTATTCGATTTAGAGGCAGGTCTGCCATCTTTTGCTGTAGAGCAGTGCCATGCCATCGCCTGCAGAGCACACACTCACGGGTTATCTTTCTTGCAGCAGAATTGGCTTTGATGATCCAGTACTTTGTTCGGAGTTTGGAGAGCATCTGATTTCTACCACAATGACCCACCAAGATGTGAATGTGGTTCAACAGTAGTTTTGAGGAGTGATGGTCATTGGGTAGGATAGCCGGATGTTTCGTAGTTTCTGGCATCGCCAACTTACTTAACCTGCCTCCAACCCTCAGGATTCCATTTTGGAGGACAGGGTCAAGTTTGTAGATCCTACTGCTCCTTTTCACAGTTTGGCCTTTTTCCAAAGAAGTCATCTCATCTCGGAATGATCGTAGTTGGATGTAGGATATGAGTGACTCTTCAGCCTCAGCAAGATCTTTCACGGACAGTTCAGGTAAGTCAGATTTTATTGATGTGTGCAGAGTGTAACCTGCTGCTTTCTTCTGAAGGCACAAGTGTCTCAGAGTCGTTTTGAATTTCAAGAGCCAGGCCGCTGATCGGATTAATCTGTCCCATGATGAGAAGTGCTCAATAAAGCGACTCAAAGGCATTGATTCTGTAGAGCAGATGTAGCGAAAGTCACAGCCGTTTTCTTGATCTCTGGGTCACTGTCGGAGAGTACTAGTGGTACTTCAGGAAGTGTCGGCCATTCTGATTCAGGTTGCATCAGGAAGTCTGGTCCTTTCAGCCAGCATCCATCCCTAAGGAAAGCGTTTGCTCGCATACCTCTTGATGCACTGTCTGCCGGATTGATTGCCGTCTTTATGTGGCGCCACTGGGATTTGTGTGATAGGTCTCGAATAGTTGATAGCCACATAGGTCTGAAATCTCCGGGTGTCGTTTAAGATGTATTTCAGGACCGAGGTGCTATCTGTCCAGAATACAGAATCGGTTAGGGTCACCTCGAGCTCTCTCCTCAGCATCCTGTCCATCCGTGCAGCAAGGACAGCAGCTGCAAGTTCGAGCCTCGGTATAGTCACCACTTTCAGAGGTGCAACTCTTGCTTTCCCTATGGCAAAAGCAATGTGAGTTAGTCCGCTGTTGCTGGTCAGTTTAAGGTAACTGACCGTGCCGTAGCCCCGCTCACTCGCATCACAGAAGTGGTGCAGTTGTGCGCTAGAGGTTTCGAAGTTTGGTGGCTTAAGGCATCTCTGGACTCTAAGGTCCGAAATCAGGTTGAGGTCTTTAAGCCAGTCTTTCCATTTCTCTGCAAAAGCGCTTGGAATCTCCTCATCCCAGCCACAGTTCAGTTTGCAGAGCTCTTGTAGTATCGCTTTCCCTGTCAGCATGACTGGTGCTAGTAACCCAAGAGGGTCGTAAAGAGAGTTCAGCTCTGACAGGATACTTCTGCGGGTGAGTGACTGTTGTTTCGGAGTTATCATGAAGAAGAATGTGTCAGACTCTATGTCCCATCGCATGCCTAGTGCTCTCTCTACAGGCAGTTTGTCCATGTCGAGGTCTAGGTTTTTCACTTCCTTAGCCCTTTCTTCTGCTGGTACAGAGGTGAGGACAGAACGACTGTTACTGGTCCATTTGGTGAGTCTGAATCCACCAGTGGCACATACTGCTTTCAACTCCTTTACCAGACAGATAGCTCGTTTCTCATTTGGGACAGATTTGAGACAGTCATCCACATAAAAGTTCTGCCGAATGGTGTTAAGAACTTCGGTGCCATACTTTCCTTCATTATCATCAGCTGTCTGTTTCAGTGCGAAATTGGCACAGCTAGGTGACGATACTGCTCCAAAGAGATGGGAGGTCATTCGGTACTCCGCCAGTGGCTCATTGGTGTTACCTCCAGGCCACCACAGGAATCTTAGGAAGTCCACATCATTCTCGGGTATTTTTACTTGATGGAACATTCCTTCGATGTCCGCCATTACTGCCACTGGTTCCTGTCGGAATCGAAGGAGTACACCCAACAAGGTGTTCGTAAGGTCAGGACCTTGCAGCAGTTCGGCATTCAAAGAAGTCCCCTGAAAGGACGAAGTACAGTCAAATACCACCCGGATTGTCTTTTTCCTTTTGTGATAGACCCCATGGTGGGGAATATACCACAATCTTCCATCATTCCGGAGGAGCTGTTTTTCTGGGACTCTTTCTGCATGTCCTTTCATTAGGACGTCGTTCATGAAGTTGACGTAATCGTTGCGAAAGGCCTTGTCTTTCTTAAATCTCTGCCTGAGACTTGTGGTTCTTTGCTCTGCCACCTTCCTATTGTTCGGCATGCAGATGTTGTCTTGACGGAAGGGGAGTCGTATGACATAGTGACCTTCTTTCCTCGTGATGGAGTCATTGACCACTTTTAGGAACTTCTTGTCTTCAAATGAGTGCTCTTGCTTCTCATTGTAAGCCAGCTCTGAAAAGTCCTGATTATACTGTTTAACAAGAAGCTCTTCAAGTTTGGCTACAGAAATTCTGTTTGAAGTTATCCGTGGTCGACCATGCTCATCTCCTGGAGTGGTACTGCCAAGAGGTCCATTTACAGTCCAGCCCAGGCGTGTCAGAACCGCATAGGGCCCGTCACTTTGACTGTTAATGACTCTTAATGGCTCTATTGCCTTCGGGACATTTGCTCCGATCAATAGAGCTACTTCTGCTCTGATGGAGTTCAGTTGGACATCCTTCAGGTAAGGCCACGCCTCCAAGTCCGCTTGTATGGGGATGTTTTCCTGACTAACAGGTATGGCATTCTGAGTGAAGACCTCTGGGAGTTCAATGAAGCTGCTTCCATCTAGGCTGCATACTTCCAGTCCAGTTATAGTATGGGTTTTCACTGGTTTCTCTTGACCCATTGTTTTAAGAAGGATCTCTGTTCTTCTTCCTCTAATAGACAACTGTTCCATTAGTTTCTCCGTACAAAAAGTTGCGTTGCTTCCGGGATCCAGAAACGCATATGTTTCAATAACACAGCTTCCCTTATTAGCCTTTACCTTCACAGGTACAACTGCCAACTTGTAATCTGTAGTTCCGGCTCCCGTACGCTCCGTAGACACCATAGCGCTGGTGACAGGGTTGCTCTTATAGTTGGCATCCTTCTTGGCTGTCATGTCTGCTGGAGAGAAATTATCGATATGCAAGACAGTAGGGTGTTTCTTCTCACAAAGATGACAAGTGAGACGTTTCTTGCATGTAGCCGTCATATGTCCTCTCATCAGGCAGGCAAAACAGAATCCTTGTTTCTTTAGAAATTCAATCTTGTCTTTGTGAGGAACCTTTGACATGGTTTGACATGATTCCATCACATGATTCCCTTTACAGAATACGCAAGGCTTGACAAAAGCCCTGTTCACCGCTGTGGTGTCTGTTATTCTGTTTCCTTTTTCATTGGAGATCATGCAGTGGTTATTTTGAAATCATCGCCAAAGTGATGTTTAAGTAGGTTTTTGGCCTCCAGATAGCCTGTTGCAGCGCTCAAATGCAAACAGCTTCGTACCAATTCCTTTGGCTGTCCGACTGTATACTGTTCCAGGAAGTACAGTCGATCCTCATTACTTTCAGTTTTGTTCTCAATATTATGCTTAAAGGCTTGCATAAATGGTCGGTAGGCAAGGGGATCACCATCAAACATCGGGACCTCTCTTCCTGGCAGTGAGGCCAGCCTCTGCTGTGCCATAAACAAATCAGCCAGGTCTGTCTGTCTTTGCAGAATAGTTGTGAGGTCACGTTTATCAGGCCTCGCATGCATTTCACTCCTAGGAGTGGACCTGTCTTGCCTTTGGGACCCGTCTCGTCTGTGGGTTCCATCAGACACAAAAACTTTAGATGCACAGGGTTTTGTTGCTGCTGCTGCAGCAGCTGCTGCTGCTGCTGCTGCTGTCATAGCATATCCTTTGTTCATATGCCTTCTGTTGGCTTGTGGTGGGCCTGATGGAGCCTGCATAAGGTTCTGTAATGGAGTTTTAGGTATTGCTCCAAGGCCATGAAGGACAAGGTCCACATGTGACAGGCTTAAATCTGTGCTATACACAGCAGATCGTGCCGCCCCTAGTTGATCTGGGTCAGGGGACATTTTCTCTGCATTTTCATTTTGATAGGATTCCGTTCCATTTTCGTTTGCATTTTCATTTTCATTTTCGTTTGCATTTTGCTCCATATTCTCAAAATGTTCCAGAGTTTTCAATTTTGCATCACTTGCAGCAATTTCTGACTCAAAAGCCAGTGATTCCAGTTGTGCATTCAATTTCATTTTTTCCATTTCCAGTGCATGTTTTCTTTTTAGACCATCAGCTCTGGCCATTAACGCAGCTTTGTCTGATGCAACTTTCATGCGCTCTGAGGAAATAGAGCTAGTTTTTGATGCTTTTGAACTTGACACTGAGACCCTTGACACAGACACACTGTCTGTTGTTTCCACCAGAGTTTGTGGGTCAGGCTCTGGCTGCCCACCTTTTAACCATATATCCACTTCACCCATAAATGCATTGTAATTGGCCATTTTTGGTTCATACCAGTTTTCATTTTCATCATTTCTCACATCCTCAGTGAGTAATTCCTGAACAGTCACATGATGCATTTTAAATTCATCCAGAACCTTTATGAATTCAGCAACACAATGACGTACACTGTCAGCATCAACACCCGCATACATCATTTCTTCAATTTCATTCATTTTGCGAGTGCAGTGCCCAAGTTTGCCCTTGCGCGTCGCGCTGAGGACTTTAAATTCTGAACTCATTTCTTTTGGTTTCATTTTTATTTCAGTGGCCATTGCAGCCTCCACAAGTTCATCCTTTTCCGCCATTGTCAGTTTATTTCATAGACAGTTTCGATTAGTTTAGTTATTGATTCATTTGAATATCCCTTTGAGCATGATTCAGTTAGTTTTCCCATCCGTATATCGCACAACAGTGACAGCGCAGCACATAGTTCCTTGTTAATTTGGATTCCCTCTTGTGTGGTCTTAGCCACGTTCATATATGCATCACAGTTCCCATAGTTCACTCATGATCATGCTATTATTCAGTTCGTATGATAGCCAGGCACTTCAGTTTTATTTCGTATGCTTTATTGAGTTTGGAAATTAATAGATTGATCAACGGATCGCAGCAGTGCGCACTTGCGCTATATTGCATTTACTTACGATACGGAGTATACGGACCATGAAGTGGTTTTGGAATTTGACAGCTGTCCAAAGTCCTCTCCTCTCCAAGAACAGTATTGCGGGAATTCAGGTGCCTTTTCATTCAATTGTCGATGTTGTTGTTGTCTGCGTTCTGGCTGTTGTTTACTTTTAGGGTCATTTAAACTTTGTACGAGCGGTTTCGGATTAATAACGCACCAGCATTCCGTAGTCTGTAGTTTCAGGTCATTTATTTGAAAAGCCCGTCTTTAGATTAAATCAAACAAAATCATTCGTATAATATATGCCGTAGTACAACTGTGCTATGCTATGCGGTGGTGGTTTAAATGTTTGTCCCTGCCGCTCTGGTTTCTGATCTGCCGTCACCTGCTCATCACAGAGTGACACCCATAAATCAACGTGACGTCCTCACATTACCATACAATTTTACCATAACAATCAGCAGATCGTATAAATAATAGCAGCAAATAGCAAACAAAATAATTTCATAATATCATTTCTCAGGCATAATTCATAGAAAATAAATAATCATAAATTATAAATCAAATCTACAAATGGCTTCAACAGGTCTGTAACTCTGAGAGTGTAACACATGGACCCAAATGGACCCTTACAGGTCTGTAACTCTGAGAGTGTACAAATGGAACCAAATCATGGACCCTTACAGTTCTGTAACTCTGAGAGTGTACTAGTACAAATGGAACCACATGGACCCTTTTATAACTTTTAACTCTGATACTGTACAAATGGAATGAAATGGGACTCTTATGGGTCCATCTGGCTTAATTTACTCTCAGAGTTATGGGGGTCCTTGAAATTAAAAAGTTTAAGAAACTGTATGCAATGGCTTATCTCTTGTAAAAAGAGAGACCAGCCTATTCTCCAAACCATTATCTTATGCTTTGCTAGGTTGTACAAAATAATATTGGGTCAATTTCATTTGCAGGACTCACCTCGCGCACAGCTGCCTTGTCTGTGTTGTTGACATGACATGGGCTTGCAGGACAGAGCTCTGCTCTACGGTCGGGACCAGTGCTGTCAGACTCAGCGTGCAGCGCATGCAGAGTTATGAATAATACACATTCCGGGGTTCGGGCTGAAAGTCCACCTCTCACAGTGTTTTTCCACTACAGTGTTTTTCCACTACGAACCATTGAAAAGAGGACGTATGGTAAGCCTACTGTATGTCATAATTTTGGAGTGTCCAAGTAGTCCTTGTGCAAGAGTGTCAGAGAGTCCACTAACACTAAACCACTAGTAATACTAAAGAACATAACATATGTGGGTAAGACATGGTTTTTGAACTTGATCACTAGTGACTGTCCAAATCATTATGCAGTGTCCCTGGGTGGATGGAACTGTGGCTGAAGGTTCTCACCACCCCAATAGCACATCCTAGAGCAGATGAGAGGGGTTCATCAGGATATCCAGCATCATTCTCAGATTCAGACATAATCTTCTTCAGTTATTTGCATCCTTTGTGTAGCTGTTTTGGTAAGAACACAACATTGTTACACACCAAAACAAAGAAGAGTGGCAGTGGCCATCAATTGACATGCTTCCTCTAGGTCACATAATTCGCAAACACAACATAAATTTCCATGTATAGGTACACGACACACAATTATATATCCCCCTCAAGCCCGGTGACAGAAGCAACATAACCCGGATCCTCACCTGTCTCTCAGAAATCTAATGTCGGATGTCCCAGAAATTTGAGACTAAATGAGACTGAGGGGCAATTCACACTATGGTCCCGGGTGCGCACTCGGGACCACTTGGCTGATGTGGTAGTGTGAATGATGCGTACCGTTCCCGGGAGCGGATCGCCCAACCGTCCCCGGGACCGCATGGGGGGCGGGGCTCTGGACTGTTGAAGTGTATTCAGATACGGATCGTTCCAATGTGAATGCATGCATACCTAAAGAAGGAAGTGGACTGTTTTTTTTAGAACGTGACATCATCTCTAGTCGACGAGCCAAGCGTCATAAAAAAAACCCGACACAGACGCTGCAAGACGCATAACACACCCACTGTGCTGTACTGTACTCCTCTGTACTGTACTCCACTGTGCTGTACTCCTCTACTGCTCTCTTCTCTTCTGTGCTGTACTGTACGCTACTGTACTGTTCCATACTGTACTGTGCTGTGCCTTACCATACTGTACAGTACTCTAGCATACTGCGCTGTACCGTGCTGCTGTGCCTTGTGTATGTGTGTGCGCACGTGCGTGTGTGCCGTAAAAAGGGGAGGTGCCAGGGAATGAGAAAGTTGTGATGTCATTTGCGTCACAGCTAAATGTTGCACAATAACAGTGTGTCTGACAAAAGTAATATTTGTACAGTAAATATGACAGTTGCGTGGAGGCAATGTAGTGAAGCTGGATTCTGGGAGCGTGCAGATTTGTTTTTGCATGGAGAGATGTGTGCTAACCGTGTGGTTTTGTAGGAGCACCAATAAACGGCCATGTGCTTGTGTACCCCCTGTCCATTAGGGTAGAAGGATGTCACACACCAAGTGTGTTCAAATAAATTCACACACACACACGCACGCACACACACAAGTGAGTTCAAATAAAGTCACACAGTACACACACACACACACACACCCCCACACACACACACTCACACACACACACACACACACACACACACACACACACCCACCCACCCACCCACACACACACACACACACACACCCACCCACCCACCCACACACACACACACACACACACACACACACACACACACACACACACACACAC
The DNA here is from genome assembly GCF_964188405.1 of Protomyctophum parallelum. Lineage (NCBI taxonomy): Eukaryota > Metazoa > Chordata > Actinopteri > Myctophiformes > Myctophidae > Protomyctophum > Protomyctophum parallelum. The sequence continues at coordinate 455,228 of NC_139719.1, forward strand.
ATACACCACAAGTGAGTTCAAATAAAGTTTAGTTGTGAAGAATGTGGGAGAGCTATGAGAACTTTGCTTTAATTGCTTTGTTATTGAATCAAATTAGATGTTCCGTTTGAAATGGATTTCAATCATATCACACTTATAGTTTACTCATCTGCTGCCCTAAATCATTAACATGGTGAAACACATCTTGATGATGTTATCAAGATGTGTTTCACCATGTTAATGATTGTTTTCATAATTACAGTAGGTATATTAATGACATAGTATTTTTTTGTTAAATGAGTGGAATGCCCCTTTAACTCTCTAAGACCCAGCGTAGCTTTTTAGCAACAATTTTATTTTATTTAATTACTATTTTTTTTCTGTTCTTTTTTCACCTAAACGTCATCAGTGATGTTCATTGCGATGCCATTTCAATGCCATTGGTCATGATATTTGCATATAAATACCCCCCACAGAGGCTGAAATTCACACAAATAAAAAAAGTCTGGACTTTAACCTAAGACTTTTGACCTTTACCCTAATAAAAGTATGTAAAAAAATTGTAATATATGTTTTTTTGTGATCATTAGAATGTCTATAACATGTTTTATTAATTATTGTGAAAGATAACCCCAAAATGTAAATTATTAATTTATTATATTATTATAATTATTATAAATGTTTCATCAAACATTTTATTTTTATTTTTTTAACATATTTTCTAGTCTTAGTCCTAGTAGTACAAAGTAGTAGTAAGGTTGAAATCTATTTTTTGCAAGTAGAAATTAATGCGGGTGTTAGAGGGTTAAACACACTGGTTTGTCTGTCATGATGAGGAGCTGTCTGTGGCGCTGAACTGACTATGCCTAAAAACGCTCCCACGCAGATTTTGTTTGATCTGCGTGGGAGCTATTCTCAATCATCAACTACACATGTGTATCTCTGGAACTTCAAAGTACTCAATTAATCCAATCATAAACAAAACTTGGGTACTTTGGGAACTTCAAAGTACTCAATTAATGTGGGAGAGCTATGAGAACTTGGCTTTAATTGCTTTGTTATTGAATCAAATTAGATGTTCTGTTTGAAATGGATTTCAATCATATCACACTTATAGTTTACTCATCTGCTGCCCTAAATCATTAACATGGTGAAACACATCTTGATGATGTCATCAAGATGTGTTTCACCATGTTAATGATTGTTTTCATAATTACAGTAGGTATATTAATGACATAGTAAAATGTTGAAAATTAGTGGAATTCCCCTTTAAACACACTGGCTTGTCTGTCATGATGAGGAGCTGTCTGTGGCGCTGAACTGACTCTGGCCTAAAAACGCTCCCACGCAGATTTGGTTTGATCTGCGTGGGAGCTATTCTCAATCAAAAACTACACATGTGTACCTCTGGAACTTCAAAGTACTCAATTAATCCAATCATAAACAAAACTTGGGTACTTTGGGAACTTCAAAGTACTCAATTAATCAATCGTAAACTACACCTGTGTACCTCGCAAACTTCTAAGTACTCAATGAATCCTTTAATCTAAAGGCCAATAAAAAAGTAGTGGTATAAAAATAACTCAATCAATCAATCAAACTGTATAGGAGTAAGGAGTAAAGCAAACATGGCGTATCTGCAAGTGGCAAACAGCCGAGGGGGAAAAGCTCTTGTTATCGATAATTTTCGATATCTAAGAAATAGGTCCATTGTGGGCGAAAAAATATATTGGCGTTGCACCCAGTGCAACGTCTATGTTCACACCCGGTGGCTGGACGTCGACGCTGACCCACCAGCCGACATCGTCGTGTTGAGGCCTCCGGGGGACCACACACACCACGCTGAGGAGGATCTGGTCGCCAGCACCGCTCTAATTGAGCGGATGCTTGAGCGTGTGGCGGCCGATCCAACCATCCCCATAAAGCGCATATACGATGAAGTCGTGGCCCAAGCAGCAGTTGGGGAAGTGCGGCATATGCCGACTTTTAATTCTGTAAAGTCGCGGCTGGAGAGGCTTCGGGCGAGCCTCATGCCCCCCATTCTGCCCACCGTACAGGAGGTCAACGTGGACGGTGAATGGGCTCTAACCTGGGGGGGGCAGGAGTTCATGGACAAACACCACCGCCAGCATGGCTTTGTGGTGTTTGCAACCGACGATAACTACCTGAAATTGAGCCAGTGTGACCAGGTAAGATCCAACCCCTCTCCCATAACACATATGCATGTTAAATTGCAATGTAGCCTAATAATTTATTTAAAATGACGTATTATGATATATTATATAGTTTTTTTCTTTTTTTTTATTGTTGTAGATATATATGGACGGTACATTTAAGACCTGCCCAAGGCCTTTTTACCAGTTCGTCTCCATACATGGCCTATATTTGGGCAGGGTCGTACCATTCATAATGATCCTTATGTCTGGAAAAACCACGCCCATGTACCGCGCTGTCCTCCGCCGTGTGAAGAGGAGGGTTGCGCGCATTACAGGAGAACCGTAAGTGTGTGTGTATGTGTGTGTGTGTGTGTGTGTGTGTGTGTGTCACTGCAACTGTAATAGAAATATTTTGTGGAAACTAGAAAAATCGTTTTTTCTCATCTATCACATGTCTGTCTGTCTGTATACAGATGGAGCCCTACTCGAGTCCTCACAGACTTCGAAATGGGGCTCATGAATGCGTTCCGGGAGGAGCTACCAGCGACACGGACCACTGGCTGCTACTTCCACCTCTGCCAGAGCATGTGGCGCAAAATCCAAGAAGTTGGGTTAGCAGGTTAGTGATGGTGTATTTACACAACCAACAAAGAGTCATTATTATTATTATTATTATAGTTTTCTTGGTTGCATGCATGCAGACCTGTTGCATGCAAGTTATTAGGTTATATCGTACCATTTAGGTCATATCCTTAAAACAGCCAACAAACACATTTAGCAGAATTAATGGGGTCATATTTTTTAATAGGGCTTACATCGCCACATTCTTAATTATTATTAAAACTGTTGGATTAATATTACCATTCATTCATTCTTGGGGTTGAAGTTTTTTTGTTCTTTTGTAAATATATATATAATTTATATATTAGCATTGAACACTGAGTGCTTATGAAATTAGTAGTAAATTAGATTTTAGTAAGTAAACATTCTTCACTCGTCTTCACACGTTTACAGGTCCATATAGGCATGACGCGGTCCTGAAGGATTGGGTGAGGAAGGCTATGGCCACAGGCTACCTCCCCGCTGACCGTCTGGTCAGGAAGTTCAGGGCCTTCTGCAGGAGCAGAGAGACCCGCCAGCTGGTCCGCCAATACCCCCCACTAGGTGACTTCATTCAATACATGGAGGACACCTATGTGGGGGAACAGGCATTGTTCCTGCCTGCGGTGTGGACCGTCTACGATCGTCGCTCCGACAACAGGAGCAATAACTGGGTGGAAGGTAACGCCTAATGCTATTATTGTTGTTGCTGCTGTTGTTGTTTTCATTATAATTATTGGTATAGATTTCTTATTCCAAATCTGTTCCGTTTTCTTCGATAACACTGAGCAATGTGGGAATGAAATGTAAATGTGCCATGATATGTGTGCTAACTGCTTATGAATAATTATTTCAGCTTGGCATCACAGATGGAACTCCCGGGTGGAGAGGCGCCGACCCTCCCTCTGGGTGTTCATCAGAAAACTCAAAGATGAGCAGAGGATGGTGGAGACAGTGTGTGGCCATGCCGACCGCGGGGATCCAGCACCCATCCAGCGGCGAAAATGGCGGCAACTGGAGGCCAGGTTTGAGAGTTTTTTATATATGAAAATAATAATCACCTAATAAATGGCTGTACGGGTCCAGGGAGCGGGTGGAGGCTTTTATTAGATGGATTGATCCTTTGAAGAGCATCCACATTCATTAATTACTCATATTAATTAAGCTACATCTGCTTTTATCAAACAGGCTTCGGAGGATCAAGAGGCAGTATCGCCGTCAAGCGAGAACACTGGAGCAATATTGGGAAGCAGTGAAGTTCTGCGTCCACAACTTCCTGTAGGCCCCGCTGTGTTGCTGTGTTGCGTCTGAGAAGGACGCACATAAGGCCTTTCTCCCTGCGGGATGCATCTCAGAGGACTTTTAATTTTTTTTAATAATAGGCCTGACATTTGTACTGTTCTGACCTTTTTGTATTATTATTATTATTATTATTATTATTGTTATTATTATTATTATTATTATTTTTCTGCATTTTCTGCATTTCTGCATTGAAATAAATGCCAGCTGTGAAAGGTCACTTAACAATTTAAGCCTGGACTTTGTTTAATGTATTGCAAAAAAAAGGAGCCTACTAATTTGGTTTGGAAAAAATGCTTTATTTGTCATTGTTGCATAAAACAAGTTTAAGAACAACGAAATTGGAGTAAAGCCCTAAAGTGCATTTAGACAAGAAAATATGTTTAGATAAAGTTATAAAAAGCATAGAATATGAAGTTATAAAAGTAAAAAGTAAAGTGGCCCATGTCATAGCTAATATTAGTGCATTTAGAGCGCAGCTCTAAATAATAAAGTAATAAAGGTGTTTATTACTCGTTGTGGCATACAAAATAATGGGAAACGATATATTTACATATGTATTCAATATGAATTACATTGGTTTTTACCAAAAGACAAATGGAAATAATCAAAAGCATTCTAAAAATAACCTTGAGTTTTAAATACTAACCTAACAACGAAAATAAAGTGCCCTACTATTGCCTATAATCTAAGCTATAACAAACTGTACAAAAAGCAGGCTTTTTTCGGAATGCCAGGGTGTTATAGAAAAGTGTAAAACCCCGCCATTCCGAAACATGGAAGTGAACCTTCGGAATAGCGGTGTTTCGGAATGGAGGGGTGTACTCTGTTGGCCCATCAGCCTATGGGTATTGGTTTGTCACAAATAGTGACAAGTTATATTATTTGAGATTGTTGTGCAGTAACTTAGGCATATACATCCAAATCCTTTGAGTTCATCCGATTAAAACGAAAAAAATATTGAAATAATTAAACTATCTTCAAGCTCACAACTCAATGCGATATGAGTTTGCCCATAGCACATTATTTGTTTTCATTATTTGTAGAAGTCATTGTCAAAGCAAATTCTTTGTATATTAACTGTCATATTTATGTCTTAACGTTTCATTATAGTGACAGAGGAAACCCTACTAGCCAATCGCCCTACGGAGTACATACGGACAGAACTGGTGCATCACCCTATGGAAGCCATTCAACAGGCCCAACAGGCCCATCAACCTATCGGTAGGCTTGTCATTATTAGTACATAGTCATTTCTTTGTAGATTTGCCATGGGCAAGTAATGACTACTAGTAATTTATGTCAAACATGTCATTATAGGGACAGTCTAAGAGGCAACAACACTGGCCCACTGCCCTATGGAGGGCATGGGGACAGTGCTGGTGCATCACCCTATGGAGGCCATTCAACGGGACCATCACCCCGGTAGGCGTGTCATTACTTGTCATGATCTTTAAATCTTTTGATTATTCATGTCCTCACTGTATTGCATTACTGCTATTTATTTTAATGTATATGCCATGCTTTTATTACTTTCTCCATTGCTCTGTAAAGCACTTTTAGCTGCATTTCATGTGCTATACAAATATAGTTGTATTATTAGTACATCATTTCTTTGTAGACTTGCCATGGGTACAAAATGACTGCTAGTAATGTACGTCAAACATGTAATTTTAGGGACAGTCTAAGAGGCAACAACACTGGCCCACTGCCCTATGGAGGCCATTCAACAGACTCATATTGGTAGGCTTGTCGTCATTGGTACATTTCTTTGTATAGATTAAGTTCTGTCATATCTGCCTTTGGAAAGAAATGACTGCTAGTAATTTATGTCTAAACATGTCATTATAGGGACAGTCTAAGAGGCACCGCTGGTCCATCACCCTTACACTTTGGAGGCCATTCAACACCATCACCCTATAGGTAGGCTGGTCACAATTAAGGCATAGTAATTTCTTATGAGGAAGAAAGGACACGGCGCAGCACGGACAATTTAAAGCCTTTTATTAGGTGCTAGTATACAAGAAAACGACTAACGTTTTGACCTTGCAGTCTTGTCCGTGCTGCTCCAATCAGTGTCCTCTCCTCTTACATCTGTTGTCCTTGTTCCTGTGATGCACCGGACCAGCCGTTCCAGGCTTGAGGCCTGTTTGTAGATTGCCTTTATTCTAATTTCTTTGTATATTTAAGTTCTGTCATATCTGCCACGGCCAAGAACTGACATCCAGTAATGTATGTCTAACATTTCATTATATAGTGACGGGGGAACCCCTAGCCCATCGCCCTATGGAGATAACCCTGTTCCCTCACCTTATGGAGGCTATACAACAGGCCCATCATCTTATAGGTAAGCTTGTCATAATCGTACATAGTAATGTCTTTGTACATTAGAGTCAGTCACGGGCAAGAAAGACAGTAATTTATGTCAAACATTTGATTATAGTGACAGTGGCAATGGAGTCCATGCAGCAGCATTCCCACCAGCCTATGGAGGCAGCAACATTCCTCATCCATCAGCAGTCAGAGTCCATGCAGTGCCATATGGGGGAAATGATGCTGGTCCATCACCTGACGGAGGCTATGCAGCTTGCCCACCACCCAGCGGTGGCAATCCAGCCTGCACGCCACCATCTGGTGGCGGACAGGCACCCAGCCCGCTGCACTACTGGAGAGAGACGGAGTCATCAGATGAGGGCAACATCCCACAGGCTAATGCATGGAAACCATGCAATGGCTGTGAGGCGGAGTTTGAAAAAATTATTGACGAGAAGAGAAGGGTCGAGGCGCTCATTGACAAGAAGAGAAGGGTCGATGCGCTCATCTCAAAAATAGGTAAGTAATACCTGTTGCATGGTTCTGTTTTGTTTAACTAGTGATGGGGCCTTAATAATAATAATATATACGATTTATATAGCGCTAGGTACCCAAAGTCGCTTTACAGAATTGGGGGGGGGGGGGGGGGGTTATGTAGGGAAAGCCTGTCTAGGACCACCCAAAGCCAGTGAAGTTCACGGAGGACAGGTGTGATGTGGTCCCTGGACTGGGTCTGGTGAGCAGGCGGGCGGCAGAGTTTTGAACGTTCTGTAGTTTTTTGAGAACCTTGATGGTGACGCCATACCAGGAGGCTATTGCAGTAGTCTACTTGTACACATAATGAATCTACCGTTGTACCATTTCCCTCTCTCAGACCCAGGCCAGCTCAAAGTGTTCCAGAACCTCCTCCATGTCATCGAAGAGAAGCTTTGTGACCAGGACACCACCAGCCCGTCTGCCACCATCCCATCAGGCCAGCAGGAGCTGTTTCCAGAGAGCGGATTGTTTGTCTCTTCGTTCCGGCTTGCTGCCATGCATCAAAAAGCTAAACAAGACTCCATCCGTCTAATCCACTTACTCTTCGACTGTCTTTTCACTGTGGAGGAGTGTGTAAATGCAGTTGCCTTTGGGCGCCATGGCAAGATCCCAGCAGGGAAGAAGATCCTTGATCGGAAGAAGGTTGAAGGAATTTTAAGTATGTTTTCTTTTTCATTATTTTCTTTTTCAAAATTAGGCTACTTCATTACTTAAACGGGGTGTAAACCCCCTTTTAAAATGTTTAAATATCTATTTAATTTGATTAGAGCAATCAACTTTCTGAAAATATTATAGGCCAGGCTAGTGGGATAGCAATAACGGAGAGCTTGTTTGGAACATTTGACTAATATGTTGCATAAAAGTTGTAAGGTCTGTGGTAGAAGTTATTACATTTTGTCAATCACTCATACCATTTTTTAATGCTTTTGTCTTACAGCCTATGTCCTGAGATGCGCGACCTTGACTGGCTGGACAGATGTCGACGAGACCAAGCTCAAGAAAGCCTGCATAAACAAATGTAGGACCCGAGGAGAGAAAGCTAAGAAGTAGGCCACTCACTGCTATGGCCTGTAGAGTATGTGGACTGCCTTCTCACACACTTTTAGGCTTTCTTCCTATCCCTTTCATGTCTTAAGTTAAAGGGTTTTCGATTGTAATCATTGCTATGGACTCTGAAGGTTGCTGGACGAGCTATGTTGCTGCCCCCTAAGTTAAAGGTTTCTCGATGGTAATCATTGCTATGGACTCTGAAGGTTGCTGGACGAGCTATGTTTCTGCCCCAGGTTATTTAGAATATTTGTCCGTCCTGGGCATGACGTTAAACTGCTCCGTTTGAGAGGACTGGCGACCCTCAAATGTAAACAGCCATGAGAGGAAAAATGTGTCTATCAGCCTTTCTGATAGGCTTGTGTCCTGGTCACAATGTTTCTTTGATAAACTGACCTACTAAAGCTTTAGCAGGCAAGTCGCATGTTCCAGCAATGACACAAGGTTCAAGATTGCAACTCTGCAGGTGTTTTCTCATGTTTTGTCTATATATTCCAATAGTAATCACTGCCAGAGTTATTTGTTACAGTTAAAGGGATCTCTCCTGATCTTTAATGAGCTGGAGAGATACGGATACCCCTTTTATTGAACTAAAACCCTACAGCAATGGGTGTCTGTCCCTCCTAAACTTATCACACCTTAATTGATTTTGCACCTGAAGAGTAGAGTATCTGTATTTTTATTAAGGTGCTGTAACCTTTTGAGGAAGTTTTCCCTGATGACACCGATTGGATATATGATGATGGAGGATATATCTTCAGTGAAGGATTTGTAGAGGGTTTATTTAAGGAGTGTGAACAGTCAACATGCAAGGAAGAAACGGACCCACCATTATATGACAATGCATCAATAACTGTTGCAGAGTGTCTTTTGATCATCATGGCTTACGTAAACTGTCATAAAGTAACTGATAAGGCCCTTGGCGACTTACTTAAACTGTCCAAATTGCTTTGTCCCGATAGTCTGAACACAGACCGCTTAAACAGTGTACAGAGATTCAAAGACTATTTCTTTTCACGCTCTGCTTCATCCCCTATATTACATAACTATTGCAGTAAATGTTTTATGTCAGTAGAAGGTGAACAGTTAGAATGTCTGTCTTGTGTGACCAATCTGTCAGAAGGAGGATCATCCTCATGTTTCATTGAAGTTCCAATTGATGCTCAAATAAGGTCATTTTTTTCTCACACCTGGTTTTCAGGAGAAACTTAACTTTAGATTTGACAGGAAGAAAAAGGATCCTAAAAACATTGAAGATATTTATGATGCAGACATTTACAATCAACTTGTAGATGAGGGTGGTCCCCTTAGTGACCCTAAAAACATCTCGCTTACTTGGAACACAGATGGGGTACCAAATTTCAAATCTTCAAAGTTTTCAGTGTGGCCTTTTTATTGTGTCATTAACGAATTGAGCTTCATTGAACGCACAAAAAGACAAAACATGATATTCGCTGGGCTTTGGTATGGCGATTCAAAACCATCCATGGTTACTTTTCTTACACCAACATGCGACACACTGAGAAAACTTGAAGTTGATGGAATTACTGTGCAACCTGCGGATTTGGCATCTGAACCTTTTGTGTGTAAAGTGCTTACTATTGCTGGAACATGTGATTTGCCTGCTAAAGCTTTAGTACTTAATTTGATGCAATTCAATGGGAAATATGGATGTCATAAATGTGAGCAGCCTGGGATAACTGTAAAGACTGGGGAGAGGGGACATGTTCATGCATTTCCATTCACAACTGAAAATCCAAAAGGGCCACCACGCACAGATGAAAAGTTTGCTACACTGCTCAACAACACAGCTTTAATAAAAAGCATTTCCAGAAACCTTACAGCACCTTAACCACTCTTCACTTTAAGGTGCAAAAATAAGGGTATTTCTTTGATAAACTATCAGCCTTGAAAGGGAAACCTTTCTGCATATGCCTTGTTGACGCATTTACACAAGGCACTGGCATTGATTACCATGCACAGATGAAACGTTTGCTCTTGATGCTAAAATGACACCAAAAGCACTGTAAGTGGGGTGAAGGGTCCCTGTGTGCTTAGTCAATTGAAAAGTTATAACATAATCCAAGGCACTGGCATTGATTACATGCACTCTGCTCTTTTGGGAGTGATGCGCCTTTTGATGGCTCTGTGGTTTTCTACAGAGTTTTCTCCAAAAATAGTCAAGAAATTGACAAGAGATTTAAAGATATCTCTCCTCCATCGTTAATGCGATATCCTCGGTCAGTCTTCTCCCACAGAATGTTTTTTAAAGCATCAGAATATCGGGACCTTTTGCTATTCTATGGACCTGTTTTCTGTGGTATTCTTCAGTGTACTACAATCACTTCCTACTTCTAAGTGAAGCCATTTTCATTCTGTTGATGGAATCCATATCTAGGGATGCGCCGATCCGATACTCGGATCGGAGATCGGCGCCGATCTAGGCTAAAATTCTAGATCGGGTATCGGTGGCAAATGGGCCGATCCATTATCCGATCCAGATGCCGCTCCGTTCTCCCGTTGGAACTTGAGACATGCTCCTTCCCAGTGCGCACACACAGTCAAACAGCCCTCTCCCGGCCCAGGCCGTAGCGTAACGGTCTGGGCACCGGACTGGTGATCCAGTCGCGGTGTGCCGCGGGTTCGACTCCCGGACCCGACACGGCCTTTACCGCATGTCATCCCCCCCATCTCTCTCCTGTTTCCTGTCAGCCTACTTTCTATCCCTTAAAAAAAATCAATAAAGGCGTAAGCCGCAAAAAAAATTCTTAAAAAAAAAAAAAAAACAGCCCTCTCCCTCCTGAGCCTTGAGGGAGAGGAGGGCTCACAGTCACCGCTCACTGTGCACTACACTAGTCCGTCTCGTTCTGTCACTTCTGTCCCGGGTGTCCCCCCACTGTGTTCTTAACTTCTTTAACAGGTCGCTCGTATTTCTTTATGTAAGATAAAGAATCCGATGATCACGGAGAGCCAAAGAGGACAGTTGCCAAAGCCCCCATTCAATTACATCCTACTTGTTGTTGCTGTTCCTCATGTTAGCGATAGCTGCTAAAGCTATCATTGTCAACAGTAGCCTAAACACAACATTGCTAGGCAAGCTAACGTTGCAGCAACTGGATCGTTGCGTGTGCTCACGCGCGCGAGTGCGTGCGTGCGTGTGTGTGTGTGTGTGCATGCGTGTGTGCGTGCGTGCGTGCGGGGATTCCGAATATTAAAATAATAATAGTAGTTTGAGTATGCTGGCCCACAGTAGCTACAGAATGTGCGTAGGGAGAGGGAACATATGTATGAACAATAATATCTGAATAGAACATTAACTAGAGTTATAAATAAGGAATAGAAACCAAAATTATGTGGTTGACTATCGTCAGAAAGAAATTAAATTGTGGTTGTGCTTTACAACTTTCCTTTTATGTGTAGGCCTAGATGGTTTATAATCCATAGTTACTATGTATAATAATAATAATAATAATATTATACATAGTAACTATGGATTATAAACCTAAAATAATAATAATAATTATAATAATTTTAGGCATAATATTATTATGCATAGTAACTATGGATTATAAACCTAAAATAATAATTATTATTATAATAATTATAGGCATAATAATAATAAAAAGAATAAACATTTTAAAAACTATGAAAGTGCATAATACTGCACAGCTTTTATTTGTACTTAGAATGTTAAACCCTCAGAAATCGCCGTGGTTGACCAATATTATTAATCCATGTGTTAATAATATATATTATATTATTATATATAATATAATATATATAATAATGTATTAAATACATTACATTATACATTAGACATAGGGTATCGGATCGGTACTCTGTATCGGCAGATACTGGACCCCCATGTATCGAAATCGGTATTGAATGCCAAAAAGCCGGATCGGTGCATCCCTATCCATATCTGTAGAATAGGTTGATCATGCAGAGAAACTGTTGTGGAAATTCTGCTCTCAGATTGGTCACCTCTACGGTGAGCGGAACCAAACTGCAAATGTGCACCTTCTCGTTGAGAACTTGAGAAGTTTTAGGGGGGGAGAATTGTGTAAATGCGTCAACAAGGCCTTTCAAGGCTGATAGTTATCATCAAAGAAATACCCTTATTTTTGCACCTTAAAGTGAAGAGTGTTTATTAAGGTGCTGTAAGGTTTCTGGAAATGCTTTTTTATTAAAGCTGTGTTGAGCAGTGTAGCACTTTCTAGCTCCAAAGAAGGGCTTAATGTGTTTGTCCCATGTAGGTTTCTGAGTAGGATCTTGACACTTGTCTAGATATTCCAATAGTAATCTCTGCCATAGAGTTATTTGTCACAGTAAAAGGGATCTCTCCTGATCTTTAATGAGATGGAGAGATACGGAGACCCATTTTATTGAACTAAAACCCTACAGCAATGATTACTGTTGGAATATATTTATTTTGAATGTGTGTCCCTCTTGTGCCCCTAATATTGGTTCATTATGTTTTGCCCCAGCTACACCCCCTTAAAACAATACAGATACTCTACTCATCACTTAAGGTGCACAATAATTAAGGTGCTGTTGGTGTTAAATGTTTCTGGAAATAAATGTATTTCTTAGAAGTTGCCAGTTTGCGCAGTGGCACTGTCTCCAAAGAAGGGCTTAATGTGTTTGTCCCATGTAGGTTTCTGAGTAGGATCTTGACCCTTGTCTAGATATTCCAATAGTAATCTCTGCCATAGAGTTATTTGTTACAGTAAAAGGGATCTCTCCTGATCTTTAATGAGATGGAGAGATACGGAGACCCCTTTTATTGAACTAAAACCCTACAGCAATGAGTGTCTGTTCCTCCTAAACTTATCACACCTTAATTGATTTTGCACCTGAAGAGTAGAGTATCTGTATTTTTATTAAGGTGCTGTAACATGTTTCTGGACATTCTTTATTTGTTAAACGTGCTGGTCGTGGCACACTGTCTCCAAAGGACTTAATTTGTTTGTATATTCCAATACTAGTAATCACTGTCGGTTGTTACAGTAAAAGGGATCTCTCCTGATCTTTAATGAGCTGGAGAGATACGGAGACCCCTTTTACTGGTAACACACTAGCAATGACTGTTATTGGAATATAGTCAGTTGGTGACAGACTGGCTGCATGGACTCTGAAGGCTGACGAGCTATGTTGCTCCCCCCAGGTTATTCATAATGTAGTATTCCGTCCTGGGCATGTAGCACTGTCTAGCTCCAAAGAAGGGCTTAATGTGTTTGTCCCATGTAGGTTTCTGAGTAGGATCTTGACCCTTGTCTAGATATTCCAATAGTAATCTCTGCCATAGAGTTATTTGTCACAGTAAAAGGGATCTCTCCTGATCTTTAATGAGCTGGAGAGATACGGAGACCCCTTTTATTGAACTAAAACCCTACAGCAATGATTACTGTTGGAATATATTCCTTTTGATTTTTGAATATGCTCTATATTGTCTGTCTCAACTTTGTTTGTTTTACGTACTAAAATGACTGAGCTGTTTCAGCGTACGGATTTTTTTTATTATTTCTTGTCCACATTTGGAGTTTGATCATGGCAAGTAGGCTATAACTACACAACCCTTTAACATCCATTAGGTCATATTTTTGTTTTTATTATTTAAGGTACTGTAAAATGTTTATGGAAATTGTATTCGTTAAGGTGTTTGAGCGGTGGCAAAGGCTTTGTGTCCCTATGTCTGAGTAGATATATATATATATATATATATATATAATAGTAATCACTGTCAGTGTTTTTACAGTAAAAGGGATCTCTCCTGATCTTTAATGAGCTGGAGAGATACGGAGACCACTTTTATTGAACTAACACTACAGCAATGATTACTGTTGGCATATATATTAAAAAAACAAGGCCCATCATCTGTAGGCTTGTCATTATTGGTACATGGACATAAAAATTACTAGCAGTCATTTCTTGCCTATCACAAAGGCTGTTCAGGTAGACGACATGGCATGCCCCTAAAAATATATAATTTAAATATGGAGAAATAGATGTTTTGGCAACTGCTACTTGAAGGTGTCTTGATTGATTTACATCAAAAAGCTAAGTAGGTTCAAACCCACATTCCAAAACTGTTTTCAAGAGTGTTGCTGTTGCACCAATTCCATCTTCCCCCACTATTGTCTATATCAGGGGTGCCCACACTTTAACTTGAGAGCTACTTTCAAAATGACAAGCTCAACAAGATCTACCCGCTGAAAAAAAGAATAGTATACCATTGCTGAAAATAGTTTAAATATGGAATAGCAGAGCTGGCGTTACAAATACACTTGGAATTGGAAATAGAGGGGGATAAATGGAATATGTGGGGTTTGTTGTATTTAATCTGTAATGCTACTGACATTTGTGCACAGCAACACTCTTGAAAACAAAATAGTGGGTTTGAGCTGACAGGCCCTTTTTGATGTCAATCAATCAAGTCCCCTTAATTCAAGTGGCAGATTCCAGAAATAATTTTGAACTTTTTGTAATACTTTTTAGGGGCATGTCATGTGATCTACCTGCACAGCCCTTGTGATCTACTGGGCACCCCTGGTCTACATGTAATGTCAGCATCGCTATTCCAGAAACCCCTCATGAAAAATGTTAAAACTAAATTATTTATATAGTTATATAGTATATAGTTATATACTATTGTGGGGATAATATTTATATAATATAAATATGTATAACTTATCTAATATATAGAAGTATATATAATATAGATAATTATTTTGAGGTGGGTAGATATCGTTGAGCAGGTCATTTTGAAGTCAAATCCAAAAAGTGTGGGCATCGTTGCTCTACACAGACATTCACCATGTGGTTGTGAATTTGACTGAACACAGTTCTATCAAAAAGATTAGCACCCCCTCATCTCTAACATCCAGAGCCTTGGTTTTTCTTTTCTGAGCTGGAGAATTTAAAGATTGTCTCCCAAGATGTTTATCAAATTTGTCACACACCTTTCGTTAACATGCAATGTATTGTGAACTTGCATTTCCAGAAGACCTTTGTAAAGTCATGAGAGAATCCTAGGATGATTCTAGTTCTAAGCATCTGTACACTTTTAATAGTGCTGATTTTACCTTATCTATGATGACATTTCTGGAAATGTGTTTGTTTTTCTTTTGAATCTTGGGAATTCTGAACCTCTATTTTCTTTCCCATTTGTTAATAGACAGAAGTCTCCCTCCTTATCAGGTGCCCAGCTCGCCGTTTCCTGCTGAAAGAGGTAATATATATGCATGTTAATCATAACCGTTTACAAACACAACACCAATCCAAACCATACAGGTGTACACAATATATGTATGTTTGATTCTAACATCATAGAAAGAAGTGTGCAGCTTCACCAAGTGCGCCAACCCTACATTGATGACAGTGGTAAGAGAATGATGTATATTAGTAATAAGATGACTAATTACAAATTCAATCAAGCCATAAAGCTCTATTCAATAACATGTTAACCCTTACTTTACAGATGCCACTCAGATTTCCCAATGGTCCAGGCAGGACATCTTTGCTGTTGCAGGGGGTAAAAGTAAGACATGCATATTAATCAGAACAAATGTTTACAAGAACAACAAATTCAATACATGTTTGAACCTTGCTTCATAGAAGGAAGCCGGCAGAAGCTTTCTTATTCCTTCGGTGCTCTAAATGTTAAGACATAAAACCTTACTTTAGACCAATCAGGAGCATACAATTTCAGAGCCAACTCACGAACAACGTGGAGAGTCACCAGCAGCCGTGGAGGATGACCCAGAGTTCACAATTGACTTGGTGTACCTGAATGTACCAGGTAACATGTTGTGATAGTTATCCAAACTAAATTACACTTTGCTAGTTTTAGGTTTTAGGGCTTACAAATCCAATAGAAAGGTCTACTGACATGTTTGCAACATTACCTAATAGAAGACGAGCCCAGCCAGACCCAGTCTCTGCTGTCAGCGCCAGCCAGAGGTCCACAGCCTGCTGAACGTGGTAAGATGTACAGACAAGACATTGACAATTAGAAATGCAACAAAAGAAAATCAAGCTCAATATCATATGATTAAACTTCTTCATAGTTGCCAGTCACACACCTGCTCGCACCAGCCAAGCAGCAGGGCCGAGTTGGTCAGCAGACCAGAGACCCACAACCCCTGGACCTTGGTTTATGCAGTCCCCATTTAAGAATCTAACCCAAAAGCAATTCAAGGTCTATATGATATTGTGATTAAAACTTACTTCATAGAAGTCAGTCACACTGCCACCAGCTGTGGGAGAGGCAGAGGACATCTGACTGGACCACAGGCCTCGGCAGGGTCGGAAAACCAGCAGTGGTCCAGTCATCTGACTGGACCACAGGCTTCTGCAGGGTCAGCCAGTCAGATGACCGGACTGGTCACCAGTCAGATGACTGGACCACAGACCTCTGCTGTGGTTGAGCAGAGGCCTGTGCTGCCATCGGCTAGTGGAAATGGTAAGATCTTTAGACAACTCATTGGGATTTGCAAGTCAAACACCAAAAAATACAAGCTCTATATAATGCTATTAAATCTTACTTCATATCAGGCAGTCACACCTACAGGCACTGGAACCCTGCCACCAGGAGCCATCAGGCCAGAGTCAGACCACCAGCCTCTGTTGGTCAGACATCACAGGATGAAAGTGGTAAGATACAGAAAGTCATAAACATGTGTACAAAGCAAAGACAAAAACAACTCAACCCCAATGTAATATTTGATTTAAACTTTGTGTGACTATAGTCAGATTTGACATGATGGTTGTGTAATACAATAAAAAATCTATTTCAGGTCAATGTAATACATGGTTGAACCTTTGTTGAATAGGATCCAGTCAGCAGCAGCAGACGGCCTCTGGGTCTGGGCAGGGTGCAGGCCCTGCAGGGTTAGAGCAGCAGCCCAACGCCTTTGAACGGGATGTCCTGCACCAGCTCCGAGATGGCAACCATGACCTGCAACCCGACACGCACCACTTTATATATTTCATTGGCCATGAAATGGACAAGCTGACGCCATTGGCAAAAAACAAACTCCGCCTGGCAATTCACCAGGCACTGGCGGACGCACAAAACAGCGACCAATGCCAGCAAACGCCAACGCCATGCAATTCAATTGCAGGAAATGGGGAGAGAGATGGGGGGGAAGACATGCAGTAAAGGCCGTCAGGATCGGGAGTCGAGCCCGCGGCACACTGCCAGACTGGATTAACAGCCAAGGTGCCTGGACCGCTGAGCCACGGCCCAGGCATGACTTATGATTTTTTTATGACAATTCTTTTTTTTATGTAGGCTATGAAATATATTATTTTATGTGGAAATGTAATTCTTCTTTTTTTATTCATTATTTTTTCGTCATGAAATAAAAAGCGGCAGAGGGGTGGCTAGACTGACTGGTTTACAAGTGTGTGTGTGTGTGTGTGTGTGTGTGTGTGTGTGTGTGTGTGTGTGTGTGTGTGTGGTTACGCCCTCTGTCCGTAGCCTGAAATGCCTGCCTTTTCCTTTTCTTTAATGAGCCTATAAGTGACTATTATATGTACTCACTGTTTTTCATCACAGATATTTGATAATATCCAAAAACAAAACAACCTTCTGTTGTAGTTTGTCAGTGAAATAATCTTCCACAGGAATAGCCTATTCTGTCAATAGATCCATGGCCTGACCATGTCTCATTTGCATATTTGGTTACGTTTACAATGTCCTGTGGGGAACGCTATCCGGACCAAAAGAAATAAGCAACAATTAAGCAAATTCTGTTTGAACCATGTCCAAAAATTTGGTTGGTAGCAACCTAAGCTCAGCTTACACTATATTAAAGTCACACTTTGAAACAAATTAATAACTAAATAAGTCATGCGGAGTAGGTTGCAGGATACACTGCAGTTAAGTAATTCCAAATGTGTCGCATTTCAAAACCTTTAAAGGGTTACACAGCAGACGACTGAAAATCGAGCATTTTCTATAGCCGTTGCTGATCCATTCGTCCTAAATGACTTTGCATGAATGATTATGACATGTTTTTCAATGGCTATTTGTTAATGTTGGGTCACATGAAAGTGAGCATTGTCTACGTACTTCACTATGGGAGACCATTTGCACCAAGTGTTACAATATCATGATTACCAAGTGACTCAGGAGGTGGAGTGGCCGTCTTGGAATTGGAAGGTTCCCCGTTCCATCCTCTTGCTGGCTGTTGTGTCACCTTTCTCTGATGAACGTACTCACTACGTGACAGCAGCGGTGAGGGGCTATGGTATGAGGAAGCTTTTGGAAATGGAGTGATAGACAATTCCAGTGCAAAGATATCTGTAAAAGAGAGGTACACAATCATCAATGTTAACAAGCATGGTTGATAATTATAGTTCAGGTGTACATGGATGGATTAGAGCAAAAATATAATGTCAGTGAAATAGTGTTGAAAGGAGCGTCCCATATGCTAGTGGCGTTTCCTACACAATGAACAATATTCACAATGATGATGTTTTAGTATCCTAAATAGTATTCCTGCTGTTCTACATTCTGCCAGCCAGACAAAGGCCTGTGAACCAATAGTTCAATCCACCTACTGTGTCAAGCATAGTAGGAGTGCCATACCAGGTTGATATTGTTAACAAATTCAGGACGGAAACACCTTTTGGTGTTTTAAGCATTGTTATACTTTAGCTATTGAAAAATAGCAGATCTACAAGCTGATAACGAGGCACTTGGTGCTGTGCTACAAGCTTGTTGATTTGCTGTTTTTGAAAATTTGTGAAAATGTGGCGCAAATTTGGAACATATATTCTTTCAAAACAAACGTTTTTAACTCAAATGTTTGCTTCTGTGGGGTCCCTGGAACAACATATTTTGAGATGGGGGTCGGAGGCCAAATACATATAATTCTAGGGGTCGTTGATATGAAGTAGTTTCAGGACCACTGACATAGAAACATAGGTTTTTCATGATTTAGAAAACATTTCGTAGAATCGAGCTGAAGTCTTAATGGGTTCATTTGCAAGGAGTGCACATATGACAGCACAGTATCACTGCATCTCACCGAGGCATGGCCAGCTTTATGGCCTGCAGGCTGGAGAAGGCTGTCTGGTACTGGGAGATCCACTGGTCCAGGTCAGAGTACCTGCACACATGTTCACACGTATTTTTATAATCTCTGGACATACAGTAGCATATCTGCAGTGGCTGGGGAGATGGTATCCAACCACAGCAGTATAGACCGATTCCGTAGCGGGTCTCATGGTCGCAGCTTACGTATTTCCTGTAGGTGGACTTGACATAGCTGCGGGTTTAAATCCTCACCAGGCACACCTCTTCTACTATAGTGAACGGCAGAGTGACTGATGTTTAGTCTGCCTCAAACGTTACTCTTTTACCTCCTTTTTACTAACACTAACATTACAAATATGCCCAGAACATTGTGATGAACCTGTGTAGTTTATGGCTGCTCCAACAGTAGTGGCAACATAAAAAAGAAAAAGAAAACGGAATGTCAAAATATCCACCGCGGTAGCTGAGACCAGAGCCATTGAGTAATGGTTGAGACGAAGCAGTGATACATACAGACTACATAACGTCAGTCTTACCCAATACCCAATCTTTCTGTTTTATGAGCACAAGGCTGCTGTATTTTATACCTCATACTAAGCATTTAAAGTATGAGGTATAAAGTACAGCAGCCTTGTGTTCATAAAACAGAAAGATTGGGTATTGGGTAAGACTGACGTTATGTATGTTTCAGGACTTTTCACTGCTTCGTCTCAATGGCTCTGGTCTCAGCCACCGCGGTGGATATTTTGACATTCCGTTTTCATTTTCTTTTTTATGTTGCCACTACTGTTGGAGCAGCCATAAACTACACAGGTTCATCACAATGTTCTGGGCATATTTGTAATGTTAGTGTTAGTAAAAAGGAGGTAAAAGAGTAACGTTTGAGGCAGACTAAACATCAGTCACTCTGCCGTTCACTATAGTAGAAGAGGTGCGCCTGGTGAGGGTTTAAATCCCGCAGCTATGTCGGCTCCGCCTACAGGAAATACGTAGGCTGCGACCATGAAACTGTTACGGAATCGGTCTATATTCAATCTTACTAACAGAGTTACACAGGCAGACATATAATTTCCTGACCTTTGCTCTAGAGATCAGGTGGTCTGGTTCCTCCAGGAAGGCCTCCTCTTTGAGCAGCTTGGCCTACATCTTATCCACTTGGCACAGCACTTCCTGCAGGGCCAGGTACTCCTCCACTGACTCCTTCAACATTCTGCAGAGATAGGTGGACATGAATCAAAGACAGCAGATGTACATGTTTGCACTGAGCAATGACAGTGGGGAATCGGAGAATACAGATTATTACATGTTACTAATGCTTTAACAGGGACGTTACCTCGGATGATAGTTTATTTTGTAGCTGCACTAGGAATCCTTTGGTTTGTCAGCGTGACGTAGGTCAACTGTGGAAGTAGGAGGAGTAGTGTGTAGCTCCTACTGTACATGTGCTCATGGGGACACTGCTCACTGTAGACTGATCATCAACTTCTCGTGTCAACTCAGCTGTGATGAGGGACTTTGGTATGAGGACGCTTTTGCAAATGTAGTGATATAATTTACCAGTGGCATGGTGTCTGGATAAGAGGAAGAGAAAAATCAATCGCAATGTTAACACACAATCAGAAATTACATGTAACAACTTAGTTCAGGTATATTTAAACTTAAAAAGCATGTGTATACTGATTTCAGTGATAAGACAGTATATGTCCAAGCTCAGTGTGTTCAATAATGTCAGTGGGGAGATTGATAATGCATATTACTACATGTTACTACTGCTTCACAGGGACATTTACCTGGGATCATAGTGTCATCTGTCACTGCATATATATTTCCATTGGCCAATCCTACAGTTCACTGCAGCACAACAGTCAGTGTGAGGGGGTGGTCAGGAGGTGTCTATGAACTCCACGTTTAAAGGCTTGAAGGCCATTGGCTGTGATGGAGTCAACTACATGCTCTGGTAGGCTGTTCCACCCACAGACAGCTGTGTGGAGAAAGGTTCTGTCCAATGTGCGTGTATTGGAGCCTAGGGGGGGGGTGTGTGCCATATAAGGTGGGCGTTTCGCCATCTGATTTGTGGTGGAGGGAGCATGTCCTGGAGGTCCCTGTAAAGGACTGTAGCAGCAGCAATGTGTCTTCTGTGGCTATGGCTGTCGATGGAGAGTGTTGTACTGGCAGTGTCCTCCTGGTCAACTCAAATTATTTTGAGAGCCTTCCTCTGAATATTTTCAAGTAGACTGAGATTTGTAGGTGGAGCACTCATCATGGAGTCATGGAGTGAGGCGTACTCCATGACACTGTGGACCTGTAGCTTGTAGACAGTTGCTTGTAACAGTGCTGTTAGCTTCTGACCGGGCCGGATGGAGATTTTGGTCATTTTGGTCTATTTGGTCTATTTTGACTGCAGGATGTCCAGCTCATTTGTGGTGGTCATCCACTGTCAGGTGAAATAAGGGATGTCATGTGTACATTCACTTTCGGGAGGATACCTTTGCGTTTGCATCACATGGGGAGACGGGCACACAGACAGCCATTAAGCAGTCATTAACAGATGTGGGTCAGGATCCAGTCGCATAGAGTCCAAGAATAGTAGGGGCTCAATGCTGCTGCAGCCTTCAGATCCTCATTCCCAGCTGTTGTGATGCTCCTGGAATGTCAGCATGTGTCTGGTCCTCTGTAGAGGCGTTTGTTGGATCGCACTTCGTCTGGAACCTCCCCCTTGAGCTGTCCGCCATGGGTGACCCTACCAGGAGCAAAGCTCCCGACGGCATAGCTCTCAGGTTCATTGGAACTCACAAGCTTCTCCACCACTACAAGGTGACGATCCAAGGAGAAGACAAATTAAATGGAGAAGAAAATGGAACCTCCCCTTTGACCTTACCGCCATGGGTGACCCTGGACGGCATCGCTCTCAGGTTCATTGGAACTCACAATCTTCAAACTAAAAAGGACAAAAAAGAAGAAAATGGAACCTCCCCTTTGACCTTACCGCCATGGGTGACCCTGGACGGCATCGCTCTCAGGTTCATTGGAACTCACAATCTTCTAACTAAAAAGGACAAAAAAGAAGAAAATGGAACCTCCCCTTTGACCTTACCGCCATGGGTGACCCTGGACGGCATCGCTCTCAGGTTCATTGGAACTCACAGGTCTGTATTTTGCGTGTCTTAAGTATCAGGTCTTATTCCTTAACTTGAGTAAACTAAAGACCTGGAGGCGTGATCAATGCTCTCTGGCCACTCGGAATAGCCAAATGGCATTGATCACGCCTCCAGGTCTTTAGTTTACTCAAGTTAGGGAATAAGACCTGGTACTACACTGGTAAGACACGCAAAATACAGGCCATAATCTTCTAACTAAAAATAAATAAATAAAGACACAGGGGATTACAAATGGCGCTCTTGCCACGGCACCGCACCGGCTGGAGAGTTAAAGTACTCCCTGAAAGTGTTTTGCACTTGGAGACCATCAAAGTTCCTCCTGACTGCTGCCCCTGCAGCATGTGAAGGCTCCACTGGAGGCATGTGGGCTGCGTCCTGCTGGCCCCATTTGATGAAGTTGTGGAGGACGGTGGTAGCCTTCACAACCTTCTCAGCGTGTTCAGGGTTGAGCTCGATGACTCCGTGGAACACTCTGAACTTTGTCACCAGCACACCAAAGGCACTCTCCACAACATGCCGTGCGCGGGACAGCCGGTAATTGTAAACACGGTGGGTGTCCGTGCGGAGCGACTGACGCGTGTATGGGCGAAGCAGGTTCTGGCGCAGAGGGAAAGCCAAATCCACCACAAACGCGTACGGAAGTGGCCCCAGGTGCTCAGCATTTTGGAGCGGGGCATCATCGGGAAGGTCCAGTGTACCCCTCGTCAGAGCCCGCCCAAAATGAGACACTGCAAGTACCCCACCGTCACTGCCACCCCCATACGCACCTACGTCGACCACACGGAACAAGCCAAGAGCATCCACCACAGCCAGCAGGACAATTGAAAAGTGCCCTTTGTAGTTGTGGAAGAGCGATCCTGATCTGTCGGGTGCCTTGATGGCAATGTGTTTGCCATCTATGGCACCCACACAGTGAGGAAAGTGCCACTTCTCACCAAATACATCGGATATAGCCTTCCAATCATCCTTCTTTGGCACAGGCATGAAGTCCTCAGCCATGGTGTTCCAGATGGCAGCTGCCACAGTGGGCACAATGCCAACCACAGTGGAGCGGCCAACACGGAAACTGCTGGAGATGGCCAGGTAATTGTGACCAGTGGTAAGATACCTGTAAAATAGGTAGAGACAATAATCACAACGTTAACACACAATCTGAACTGACATGTTCAAGTTCAAGTGATGTTGATAAGATAATGTTAGCTCTGCATTATTAATATTACAGAACCTCAGCATCCATATATACCGGATCTATAATCATAATGGCATTGCTTTAATAGTGGCTCTGGAGAACAATGGCATGGCTGAATGATGAAATAATTTGTTCAAAAGTAGCCCACAGCAACTATTGAGTGCACAAATTAACATCCTTTTCAGATGGTCGACATTTCTGAATTAAAAAAGTTATATATATATAAAAAATCACACACGTGTGAACTGAGTGGTGCAATTCCCCCCCCCCCCTCTCTCTCTCTCTCTATCTCTCTCTCTCATTAGAGTCACTACCTCTCTCACTCTCTCTCATTAGAGTCACTACCCCTCTCACTGTTTCTGGCGCCCCCTACTGCTATTTTTAAGTCACATACTCATGCTCACACACACAGACACACAGACACACAAACACGTACGAGGACATTGCAAGCTGGTTGTAGGAGTGGTTGCACCACTCAAAAAAACAGTTTATACATAATGCATCTATAATATGACAGTTACATTTTTCCCACGCCATTCAAATGTTTAACCCATTTAGACCTAATATATATTCAAAGATTTGCGCCACATTTTTACGATTTTTCAAAAATAGCAGACCTACAAGCTCGTAGCACGCTATGAGCTTGTAGATCTGCTATTTTTCAATAGCTAAATTATAACATAATGTTTAAAACACCAAAAGGGGTTCCCGCCCAAAATGGGTTAGACAGTGGAGCATCAGACAGTTTGAGAACATTTTGATCATAATAATTATGTATAGGTAACATCTTCGTCATGACCTGACAAAGATGTGCCCTATACTTGTTGTAATTTTTTACCTTCACCCTGTGTGTGCATTAAAAAGGGCTTGAACTGTCTGTGATGCTCCAGTGTCTTCCTTCCTATTCAAATGTTTAACTTTGGATTTAAACAGATCTTATATCAGAGTCTGCATACTATTTCAATAGTCCTGAGAATAAATGTAATTTGTCCCAAAGTGACAGTTTGTTTCAAAAAGCTTTATACCATGTTCTAACATAACGATGCAAAGTGACATAGCTCTGTTTGCAAAATGCTGCACCTCCTCCAACTGCATATACTTCCCCCATTTTCAACCTTTTTTAGTGTATTGTGACACTTGCTTTGGCAATGTAAACGTTTGTTTTCTCATGCCAATGAATCTCCTTTGAATTGAAATTGGATTATGATCTGTATGATTGCTTTTACAGTGGTGGTTCTCAAAGTGAGAAGTGTGTTGCAAAATGTGTTAATATATATATATATATATATATATATATATTGTTGGGGAATAATTGAGGTATAGGAGACCCCCGGATGTAAACCATTAATATCCAGCCTGTACCATGATGGGCACTATATACTGTAATTCCACAATTCCACATGTACCCCTAGTAATGGTCAATGGACTGTACAATATGCTCTGTTCACTCTGTATCCTACCACCTGTGTACTTTTGAGGCCTTGCGAGGCCTTGCTTAGAAGTGCACAGGTCAGGTTGGGTGAGAGGCCTTGTTTGACCTCTCTCTAGCCCTCATCTGAGGAGAGAGCTTCTGGTGCCGTGTGGCAGAGGAACCTCTGCTATCCAGATGTTATGATAGCAAAGATAAGGAATGTTGTTATTGCGGGAGCGGAGAGGTGAGGTAGCGAACGTCGATCCATCACCCGGGGAAATTGGCAAAGAACAATCGCAGGTTAACCGGTCCGAGGGAAACCTCGTATCCCTCTCTTCGCACGAAGAGTCGGAGAGCGTTGATTTATGGATGTTATTGAAGGGTTGACGACTGTTATTGAACAGAGCGTAACCGTGGTCAAAACACAGCGTGTGCTGGCGACCCTTCTCGATGACCGCACGGCGGGCGACGGGAGGAGTTTTGGCCGATACAGGCCTAATAAGGAATCAAACCGAGAGAGAGGAGGGTCTTAATTTGTGCATAAATACGGTGGGGTTTACCATTGATAGGGGTTCAACCACGGATGGCTGTTGAACCCGGTACCGTTATCTTGCTTCTTGCTCCGATATCTCGCTATCTGTGCATGAGACCTTTTGACTTTTGTGAGATGACATCTCTCGTCTGACAACTACTTCTATGGATTAATAAACCTTTCTTTGATTGCACCGTCAACTCTGGTCTGTCCATTTCGTCTACAATTGGAACTCATCCACAAAATGGCGTCGCGAACATCGTAGATCATCCATCAAATCCAGCCCAGGTCAGTCACAATTTTTTTTAGCTAATTGATAATTAATTAACAAAATTAATTAATTAATTAATAACTAATTAAAAAGTAATTAAAAACTTGGCAGACAGCCAAATTGGTTAACGAGTTTGGCAACTTGCCAAAAATTAATAAAAAATTGGCAAAAAGCCAAAATTCATTAAAAAATTGGCAAAATGCCAAAACGATGTATGGAGTCAAAAGAGGCGGCGCGCACGGACGGACACAGTAATGCTGGTGCCGACTGGGGGCGTCGCTTCGGTGACAAGATACGACTATTTTAACAAAGTAAAAACGCTATAAACCCAAAACACGCTGGCTGGCTGATGGATCCTAAAATCTATAGAACCTGAAAATAGACAACTCTCCTTCTCTTCTGACCAAGTATGGATAAAAGCCAACCCAACTCCTGTGACCGCAAGAAGTAAGGCATGCCAAAATCAGACCAAGGCATGTCGGGAGTAGCAAAAGGTTAGCAGGCGCACGGAATCAGACAAAAAACGTGCTGAGGATACGAAAGAATAGATAGTAGCGGCAGTTTAACAGGCGTCATGCTAATTAGATATGAAGCACGACTGAGGATAGCAGGACCAGGTTGTACAAGAACTAGACGAAGAAGAAAACTGTCGTCTATGTTGGAAAGATAACTGTGACTAGCAAAAGACGAATTACGAGTGCATAAATCTTGACCAACAACGGCCGAGGCAATAGGACATGTCCCTGTATGAGCTCTGGTCACACATGACAACCAAAAATGTATACAAATTTTCACAATTAAACCAGCAGCAAGGGGCAAGTCCACTATTTTAGAGCAACGAGCAGAGATGGCTGCAAGAAGCAGGACGTCATACATCAGAGGTATGACACGATGTCACTATATGCCAAAACTAACACTACGCTGCCTGCTGGGACAGTGGCACGCCGCCCAGTACACTCAAGCAGCGGAGTGCGATGTTTTAAGGGTCATGAGTCCATTAGGGAGGCCTGGCATGATCAGTTCCGATGGGGCCGCCCTGATCAGGGGCCGTCGGAAACTGGGGGATAAACAAGGGAAAACAGCCGATATTCATACAGGCCACTAGGGAAGGAGAAAGATGGACAGACAAAATGCATGCAATTTCCTTACAGCCGTCAAACACTAACGACCAAACTAACTACAAAAGAAGACCTAAGTGGTAATTACCATCACCACACATAAGAGCAAACACGGGTATGCCCCAGGCATCTGCCACTCTCTCTCTCTCGCTGTGTCTGTGGAAAATGTATCATGTGTGCGCCACGCACAAATGCAATGTGATTATATGGATGTATAAACTGTACGGACAGTCCTGCGGCAGATTACGCCCACTTTGATTAAACACTAAGTTGTTAGGGAAACCCTGAGTGAGAGAAGAAGTGCTCAGTCAAGAGAGGACTTTAGGATTTTGGCTGGACGGGCGCTTCTTTTCATTCCACACATGGACGCATGTTTTGTGGAAGGGAGAGAAGTACATATTCAGTTCAAATAAATAAATAACGGATGGTGTTATTCAGGTGAGAAAAGCTAACGGATGGTGTTATTCAGGTGAGAAAAGCTAAAGTTAAGATATATAACAGTATTATTCGTGTATGTAGAGAGAGTTAAAAAGAAGGTGTAGAGAGAGCTAAAAATAAAGGGTGTAGAGAGAGTTAAGAATGTGTAAAGAGAGTTAAGAATGTGTAAAGAGAGTTAAAAGAATGTGTAAAGACAGTTAAGAAGAAGGTGTAAAGACAGTTAAAAAAGAAGTACATATTAAAGACTTAAGAGGAAAGCTAGTGTTTAGTACAAATCAATGTGGCAGAGTTAAAAATTAAAAACATGGAAAATATTTGAGTAAGACATTTTGAACAGGGAAAAGAGAGGATCTACAAGCCCTCTAAGTTTTGCCAAGTAAAGAAAACGCATAGCTACAATAAATTAGCTACCGCTCAGCTAGCAACAAAATATCCAACATCTCGCCGTTAACAGACTCAAGCGATTTTCCTTCATTTTTATCCGTCCCATTTCTAAACTTGCAGTCCAACTCTAGTTCTACCCGTACTATTTTACTATCAGACCGAAGGAAGGTACAAGCCAGGGGGATAAAGGGGGTAACCGGCTAACTGAGAAACCTTGACTCCTAGAGGGACTGAGAATACCTAGTCGTGGTGCTCACTTGGGTGGATCTGTCAGATCACGTAGTCAACATCATGTTAAGAGGATGTTGCTTCTATGGGGCGTCTGGTTCACACCGAGTGTCCTACTACTTAAAACTCTCTCTTCAACGGTCAATGGTTTACCAGAAGCGGGTTTAGCTGAAATAAGCGGGAACCTAAATTTAGTAACGCATTGATGTAGGTCTCAAGTCTACCATCATTTAGTATTTCCTTCCAAGCCAACTTACATTTTATTTTAAAAAGTAATTGTAGCTTTAATGCTATGTTTAATTTTATATTTACCTTTCGCATTTAATACTTGCATTTATCCAGCTTTGTTTATAAAAATATAATTTTTGTCTTATGCTGCTGCTAACAAATAAACTCAAGCGCAACAATAAAGGCAACAAGCACTCAGGAAGTAATACAATTATCTACCGCCTTTTACCAACACAAGTATATACCTGTTCCTTTAAGGGAGGCCGGAATAACTAAGTGGTAGTTTACTATTAAAAACGCAATAACAGGCCAACAGGGCAGTGGCCTATGGCATCAAGCAAAACGATTTCCGGTAACACCATCCTATGTCTAACCCATACAGCACAGGGAAGCTGACCCGCCACCAAGGCACAAGGCGCCACCATACAGGTCGCAGTGAGAGACAAAAGCCAACCAAGACCGATTCAGAGACATACCCAACCAGAGAAACAGCAGCCACACCAAAGCTAAGTCCACCACACTAGATGGCAGACACAGGTAGCGAGACTATATCAGAAAAAACCTCAAGCCACTCAGGGTGCAACCCACAAAATATAGAGAAAGCACAACAAGTAGTGTTGTGGCTGCCAGTAAAGGT
Organism: Protomyctophum parallelum; assembly: GCF_964188405.1. Lineage (NCBI taxonomy): Eukaryota > Metazoa > Chordata > Actinopteri > Myctophiformes > Myctophidae > Protomyctophum > Protomyctophum parallelum. The sequence continues at coordinate 483,800 of NC_139719.1, forward strand.
CATACAAGCAGACCGAGTCAGGAGGGTACCCAGCCAGAAACATCAGCCATACAAGTCTAAGTCCACACACAATTAATGGCAGAAGAAACCTCAGGCCAGTCAGGGCGCAACCCACAAAATATAGAGAGAGCTCAAGACAATATAGTACAGGATATAGAAGGAAATATAACAAACCAGCTTAGGGCAACAATAGAACCAACACTACGAGGGGATCCACCACCCAACGAGGCCGCACGCATGACACTACTACCACTACTCGTAGTCAGGAACGAACTACAGTTCCGACCATTTTCCCACGCCGAATTCAAAAGCAGAATGGCGGCAATATCAAGCATAGGCTACAGGACAATGCAAACGCCTTCATAGCAGCCGGGAAGACACGAGGCGTAGACCCAGTCAATAAACTAATGGGTCCTGGAAATTAGTAAAACCAGGCGTATCTCCCTAAAAAAAAAGGTTTAGGCAAAGTTCCCACAGGTTGTGCTCGCATCTCGAGGCGCCTTTTACCAGCCTGGCTGCCAGATAAAGGTCATAAAAGCAGATGTCTTCCCGGCCAGACACAAGACAGTGTTATCAATGCGGCGTAATCGGCCACATCAGACGGGACTGTACACAGGGTAAAATAACATACAATCAGGCCACGCAAAAAATCAAACGGGCCACACCAAAGAGCAAACGGGGTACAAGTACAAACAAGAAGTCCACCTCCACAGAGTCGAGCAAAACACCCCAAAACGACAACAACCAGGAGAAAAGGGTCACAAACAAATTAATTTTTATATTAGCTGATGAAAACTTTGCAAGTACACCACAAGTGGAACTTGGTCAAGAAGTACACACTGAAATCATTCCTGGGGCAACCCTGGCGACCTTAAGTCAAATAATATCCATCACACCCACAGATTATGCAGCGGAAATTGTGATTTTAGCGGCAGGCACCAACAACAACGACACAATTTCAAAAACCATAGGGGACCTAGATGACTTACATGCAGCCGCACAGAAAACATTTCCTAATGCCATACTGTTCATTCCACAGCTCATTGTGGGGAAGTCTGTCGCACCACGACAACAAAACATCATGTGGGCTTTTAACGCTTACGTAAAGACACGATACCGGACTTTATTCCCGCTCTCAGAAAAGGCCTTGAGTTATACTAAAGAGCAGTCCGGCCAGTTAACGCCAGAGACCATATGCAGACTGTATAAACACTGGACTCAACAGATTTTACACAGGGCTTTCAAATGCATCTCACTGATGTATGAGTAAACGATTTTTCAAGGGTATGGATGGGTAATAATGAAGGAGCTGAAGAGTACCATATTACCCTCAGACATTGTATCAAGGTTAATAATCATGCTGAATGTGTTCTTATGTTACAGAAGGAGAAAAAATAACCGGTACCACACCACCTCTGAATACCAAAAGACAAAGCCTGAGGATCTGGCCAAAAGAGATAAGTATACATGAACACATAGGTAGATGGCCCAGTAAAAGATCCAGGCTAGCGCCCAGAGAGCCACATCCCATATAGTCACAGAGGTGTGCAGATACTTAAGACAAACCACTGGAACCCCATAGATGAATGGCCTCAAATTTAGAGCCAGAAGCGGAGCCATTTAGAGGATTCACCACATATAACAATCCTAATTTCAAATTTGACTGGTGGAACCATATTCCCCAAGAGGATGCCATAGAGGCATTCCTCGCAAACACAGTACTTTACTTAGTGGATCCCAGAAACACAGTGTCCATTCAGGGATTTCTAAAGGCTGTGTTGAATTCTGCATTGCCAGGACTAATAAACCCAGGAGGGATAGATCTAGAAGATCCGGGAAACTGGCTGGAAACACCACCGGAAACACCAAACCACCCATCAGCAGTACGACTTAGAGTGACCCAGGGACAAATCTGTATACACGTGAACGTAGAGCCACAGAGGTATCCGGCCAGGATTAGAAAACTCGAGGCCACAGGTTACCAACCAAACGATTACTTATACTGGGAAACATTTAGGAACCTCGTGGTATATAGTCACGTCATGGACCCAGGCCCAGGGGAGCAGGCAGGATAAAGGAAAAGATACCAACCCTAGAGGTCAAAATAACAATCATACTAATATGGTATGGACAGTCCTCATGTGTCCATAGCAGGAGAGGTGTCGTACAGAGCCTTTAAAACATATAATAACACAGAACTAGAATTTGCTTGGTGGGAACAACTCGCCACCAAGGAAGCAGTAGACGCGTTCATCCCAAGAACTACAGTAAACATAATACATCCGGGAAACGACGCACCCACTCTACTACACCCGAGTAACGACGCACCCACTCTAAACTTTGCAAAAACCATACTGACCCGTGAATACCCACAATTGTCAGGTTCAAGAAATAGATACCTAGAAGGAGATTTAGAGGACCGGCAGGCCTTCCGCATAATACTTACACGACTAGCACTCAGTGTAACAATACGAGTCGAACCCCAGTGGTTCCCTGCCAGAATAAGGAAACCAGGAGCCACTACATACAAGCCCTGTAGTACAGCAGCTTAGCTCCATTATATGAATGAATCGTTCAGTTTGTGATAAAAGCATGAAATTTGGTACACTTATAGCCAAAGGCATTCTAAAAAGATTTGGATGTGGAGCCATCTTGAATTTTCAACATGGCGCCCATAGCAGCCATTTTTCAAAATGGCCGCCGGAAACAACTGTTTTCTTATGAGTTATGGATATAATATGATATTTCAGACATATTTGGACATATTTCCATGCATAGTACTTGGTAAATGTTTCTTTTGGATAATATAACATTTTCAATGAAAATTCAAAATGGCCGCCATTTTTCAGACTGGTTAAATATGGATTAACTCTGTGTTGAATTATACATTATTCTTGATGCAGAATTTGAATTTCTAAGAAGCTTCCTTCTATCTCACAATACTCGTATTTAGTGAGGCCAACCCTAGGGTCTATCCCTTGGAAGGCTATTCACACTCGCCTTCACAGAAACAGAGGGCTGTGCACTGTAACTGAGCTTTTTTGCACTTGCATTGTCGTACACAACCCTTCTTACATTTGCAAGTGACAAGTTCATAACTGGACTGGCCTGCATCTGGTAGGCATGTCCAGAAGGGTTCATAGTCCCCCTCAGAGGTCTTTGACCAGCCCCATTTACACGGTGAAGGAAGTTCTGGGGTTGACACCAGCACTTGACCCCACACGTGGCCTCCTTGGAATACTGCTCTCTTGACATGTTCTTCTAGGGCAGCCTTGGTTGGAGGGATTGATTGTGCATTGTGTCTCTTTGCAAATAACTTTGATGTGTAAATTCAATAAGTACAGTTCAAATTAATCGGCTTATGTCTTTAAAAACACAGGTCAAGATGTCTAATCTTAGTCTCACTCCAGGAGCCCGGGAGCGGCCCAAAGGAGCGGGGTCCCGGGCTGAGACTATCTCACTATTACCCCCTTTGAAGTACTGTCTAAAAACAACCCCCACTGATTTTATTGACATCCGGCAGTCGTAGAATAGTAAATTACATACAATAGAAATACCATCTGTTTCTGTCACACAAAAGGAGGCTGTTTGCACTCCAGGAGGGCCGAGATCGGCCCTATCTCAGGTCTTGGGGAGGGCAGGAACCAACAGGTCACTCTGCTTTTAGCCCAAGGTATAATCGTGTTTGGACTGAGTTAAAAGAGAACCCTCTGAACACACGCAGCTGTTAGATTGGAAATCTTAGATTAGAACTGTCCCCCCCCTGGGGTCTGGACAGCTCCTAAACGAGGACCTCTGTTTTTACAAGCCTGGCTGGCTGTAAATATCTCCACAGAATCATACCAAATTGCATGGCCTATGACTTGTGTGCCTTACTCTGAACTAAGAATATAGTCTAATTATTCCATTACATAGGGTGATCAATGTCCTATAAATGTCTGATATGGTACCTACATTTCACTATTATATCCACATGTATAAAGTCTTTAAACCTGTTAGCAGTCCTCATCATGATATCCTTGTGACACTCAGAATAGCTTTTCGAGTTGGGTCCCAAGAGTAGGATTTGGTTAACATATAGTTTGTCTTTTCAATTGGTAAAGTTTACTGTAACTCAGGAACAGTTAAAATGTATCCCTCTGACTGATTTCATTTCGTATTGTTAATGTGTTGAATAAAGTTCTGTATTACTTCATAATATAGTATAAAATGTTTAGTTAGTCTTATCGATATAAACTACATGTTAGTATGAGACAGTTGCAGGCTAATGTCCCGCCTACCCCCCACAGGCGGTTCCTGTAAAGGCGACGTTTTGATTGGCTGAATTCAAGCAGGGGCTGTCGGCTGATCCGGGGAGGGCGGGACGTGACTCTTAAGATATAACATGGTGTTTCATTCATAATGTGTTGGGTTGACATTAAGTAACGTTGATTCGCAGAGACTGTTTCCTAATGCCAGCTCCAGTTTGGGCCTTTGTTTCCTGAAACTTTCCTGTTGAACCGATACTTTGATCATTAAAACTTGATACCTAAACTTCGAGGATTTTTCTCCGTCTGCCATTCTTGTGAGAGGAACCACACTGCCCGCTACTAACTCCGTTCCTGACCGTGAAATATACATCAGAAGTGGTGCCGATCCCGGTCGCTTTTGGTGCTTTTTTGCGCCAGGCGAGAGAACCTTACCTAGGCCTCCGGACAGCTTAAAAAACTGGGTGAGTTGATAAAATTGTTTAATTTTCGCTGTTTGTACGGGGGGCCTGGTAAAAAACGTCCTAGGGGCGATGTATGTTAAATGGGGTTTCCGGATGTGGAGTGCGGCGGTTGGGTTCCTCTGGCAGAGGCACCGGATGTGGAAATTCCTTTGTTTACTCGGCCACGGGAAACGCATTATTTAATTTGTCATTTTTTTTGTTTTCTGTTTCACCGGGCGAGACTCATACCTCGTCCTGACCCTTGGTTTTTTCATTTTTGACAACAATTACATACGAACCCTAGTTTTATGTTGAATCGTTCTCAAAGTAGCGATTCATTGTAAAACTTTTACCTGGCTGTTTTAAAGCTGGAAGATATGGCTTGACTGTATAAATATTTCCTTTGTTCCTGTTTATGGGAACGTGTATTATGTATATCTCATATTGTTGCAATGTCCTAGTTCTGTTACATGGGGAATTGATTCCATATTTAAAAAGTAATGCTACAAATTGGTGGTTTTGGCGTTTGCTTGGAAAACGATTCCGGGTGTTTAGCCTAGAAATCAAAAGGACGGGCGCTTCTAAACAGGTAAAATAAATTTATGTTCGTCTAGGAGTTTGGGATTAATAATTTTGGTTATTAATTCCTCACATGAGCCAGTCGAAACTGTGGGAGTCTGTTATGCCGGCGGGTGAGGCCTGATTTCCATACATGGACTGCAGTACTATGTATGGACCTGTGTGAGTGCGTCTGCAATTTAGAGTGGGGGAAATGACTTGCTTCATGGGGGTCGGAATTTTATGCAGGAATCAGGTCTTTTTACGCCATTCTTGGTGTTATGATATCTATTCGACTTAAGGCGTTTAACATCTGATTAGTCTGAAATTCTGATTCCCCCGGGGCTGGTGTTTTTTTTCCGGGACGCATGCCACACTTGTATAGAGGAGTATGTTGGAAATTGTAATTTCTTTGTTGAAATATTGCTTCGTCTCGGTGGCGAATGTAAAGCTGTGTTTGAATAAATGAAGGTTAGCCACTCCGGGGTGCTGGCCTTTGTTTGAGGTAAGTTGACGCTGGATTCAGCGCGTGAGTCTGTGTGTGAGGGCTGGCTCGGGGGATTGGAGAGAAATTTATTTTTGAGTTTGATTTGGCTGCTAAGACGTGGGTGTACAACCAAGTCTTTTTTGTTTTTCCCCGGCTGGTCCGGTTTAAAATGGGACGTCAAGTCTTCTTATTGATTGCTGAGGGCTGATCTGGTTTGGGCGACCTTACACACAGAACGCACAGGGTGACTCCAGCGGTATTATGTTTTTGGAGAAAGGTGGGTGTGTCTCTGCGTTGCTATGCTGTTTTGTAAATAGTGTTTGAAGATGTGGTTTCATGCAATTTGTTTTGTCCTTTGTGTTTTAAGGGGGGGAGACGTGGCGTCTTTATGCCAGCTGCAGTCCACTTGGAGCTAACGGATTTTAGCGCAGCCAAAGGTTCGAAAAATACATGTTTTTGAACTAACATCCTTTTTGTATGTAGCCTATGGGGGACAGATGAGTGGCTTGTAATCTTTTTACATCTCAAATTTGGGTTTGCTGCATGTCGCTAACGCGATACATTCGCGGCATATTATAGTATAAATAATAATAATTACTGTTTCGTTATGATCAGTTTGTTTTGAACAGCCGTGTACGTGGTGTGTATTTGTGCCAGCTGATGCTTCGCTCCGTTCGTTATACCTACGTTGCTATGCATTTGTTGACATAACTACATTTCCGGGTACAAGCGGCCATTTTGGTTTACCCAGAAATCTATTTGTGACGTCATCATTCTGACGTTGACTACGTGCCTACAGTGGTGTCGAGAGTCTCGAAATTTGCATTTTGCATCTGTCTCCCCTTAGCGGTCGGTTGGGTGTATTACTCCTTCTGACTAGTTTTATAGTTTGAACTCTGTTTCTCTGTGTGTTGGCTGACTAAATCCTTGGGTGAAAGATCTTTGCGTGTGTTATAAGAATGTGATAGTCTTCTGGTTAATTCTTTATTGGAGTAGTTAATTCTTTGTAACATATTGATAACATTAATATAAATGATTTAATCAACTTTGTTGATTTTAAAAGAATAGAAAATAAATTAAAAAAATAAAATAAAAATAAAATAAAAAGTAAATGAATAAGCACACATTTTTTATTTTGAATTGACTATCACATGCTTTCACATTGGTATGCCTGGCTGGTGAATTTCTGCCTCCCTTAAAGTGTCTTTGTCATCTTGTTATTTCATGCTGAGTGTTTGCATTTGTTTTAATGGATCTTGTATAAACCATATTTTTTCCCTGTTTAATCATATCTCTTTCCTACAGTAACCTTTATTCCCTGTTTAACGTTAATCCATTATTTCTTCCCCATGAAATCATTTTGTCCCTGTAACCTTTTTTCCATCTTAACCTTTTCCATTGCGTGCAGACATTTAGGACATGTGTAACATTTAATTGTTTTCTTCCCTTTAACCGTTTTTCCATTGTGGATGCACATTTTAGGTTGTACGGTATAGTCTAACTTTTGTTTCCCTATGATTTGATAAATCTTAGAATAGGGCATTTGGTTCTTGTTTAGTATAGGACTGTATGGTTCACATATAGATAGGTTGTGATTTGATAAATGCTCTCTTGGTAAAGACATCGGCCGTGCGGCCTATGCGTATTGAATAAAAAAATAATAATAGTTGTGAACTTTTAGAAACTGGGCTTCCCCGAGTTCCACATTGGCCTTGTGTTTGCACCTGCTATAGTGTGTAGTATTAGTATGTCCATCCTTACAAGTGTATTTAGATATATGCTTGTATAACATGTATAGTGAACTACAGTGACACATAGCTTAATACACACACATTTTGTCCACGTACTGGTGGGTTTTCTGTACACTGCACTACTGTTTCCAAGGTCGCTGAAAAGTTGTCCTGTTCAGGACTGGTAACTTAGGGTTCTGTGTATGAACCCTTAAACGTATAGTCTGAAGGTCTCCCAGTGGAGAATCAAATTTATAAAGTAAGTGTTTACACGCAACATTGTCAGGTAATTTGGCTAGTACTGGTTAGATTAGGTAATAGTCTGAAACATAAATAGGCCTTCCATTTGTTCTCACTGTTTCTTGTGGTTACTGAGTAAAGCAATCATGGCAGAGGTCGTGAGTGCACAGGCTGTTTCTTCATCTAACAAAACACCGGTGGAAATTGTACAACAACTTAATCCGGCATATGTAGACATAGCCAAAATTTCAAAAAAGTGGCATCAGCGCTGGCCTCATTTGGACCGGCGTTGGCCGATTCAGGGAACTTTTGATGAGGACATTAATAAAGTTATACAAGTTTTAGTGCACGCTCATGGGGGCCAACAGAAGAAGGGGAATGAGGGGATCATCAGGGCAGGAAAGCGTAGAACGGAGGAGGCGGTTCTGGCCTTGTTCCTGGAGGAGGGATTGAGACGTGCAAGGGCTCTTCAAAGTAGGCAGGGGAAATGTCAGGATAGTATCATAGCCCCCAGTTTGACTTTAGACAAATTACAAGATGTGTGTCTGGCGCCATTTTCACATCTGTCAGAACTGCTCTCACCTCCCCCACCTTACACCACTCCATCTGTTCCTGTCCCGGCTATGGCACCGTCGGCCACGCCCCTGGTGCCGGTTCAGACACCTGCTCTATATCCTCCTCTGCCGTCCCTCCAAATGCCTGTTGTGAACCAAGTCGGCCGTTATAATCTCATGGATGACGAGGGCGGATTACTGGAGACTGGAAGGGCAAGCGCTAAGATCACCTTGAGGCCCGATTTCCAATCTCGGCCGCCGGTTCCCCAGCCACGGAGGGGAGGGGCTGCTTCTGTACATACTGAGGCCAGTGTCGACGCGCCTGTAGCGGCACCGAGGGGCAATAGGACTTTGACTTTTGGGGGATATCATCCACAAATCAGAGACATTCTGGCACAAGCGGAGAGACAGGCCCGAACAGTGGATGAAGTGAGTACCGTTTCTGCTCGTGACAGTCGGATAACAAGCTCCGATCGGACAGTGAGCAATCTTTCTGTTGGGGGCAGTGAGACTAGCGGCGACCAGGAGGAGGAGGAGGAGAGGAGGAACGCTGTCATGATGGTGAACTCTCTGGGCGATAGTCTGAATGTCCTTCGCAGGCAGATCAGTGAGACGAGGGCGCTCTTGAGAGAGCAGAGGACAGACCGGGCCGCCATTGCATATTATGAGGATCGTCTGGCTGACTTGGTGGCTCAAGAATTTGACCTGGAAGGATTGTACCGTCAGCGTTGCGAGGCGCTGAGGCAGATAGACCGCAGACGTTGCGTTGACAGGACAAGTGGGCACCCGGAGGTGCGCGTGGCGTCACCTCGACGGGTCGCTGAGGAGGAGGATGCCCGTGCGCACGCACAACCAGTCCAACCGTATGCGCAGCGGCAGCAAGATTACAGTCCTGACGTGCAGCGAGGCTCCCGTGCTCAACAGGGCGCAGACAGGAGCCCTGCAGACTGGCAGGTGAGATCAGGAGTGGGCGAGGATGACGAGGCCGAACAACAGATGACCGGTGCCACTCCAGTGATAACCCACATACCCTCCCATGCCCGTAGGGGGGAGGTCATGTCTCCGCGGCCGGTCAGGGAACTTTTGGACACGTTAAGGATGAGAGCTGCTGCAGCTCTCGCAACAGCGCGTCTCGGTCCCACTGGCGAGGTCCACCCTGCCGACTGCCAGCTCCCTGTGTTTGCTAAAGGCCGGCATACAGAATATAGGCCGTGGACGACCATCGACATGACTGAAATGGTGCGTCAGCTCCCTCCTTTGCAGGATGGGGCGTATCCGTGGATCTCGAAATTTGAGGTCCTGGAAGTAGGGACTCAACTGGCCGTGGGGGATCTTAAAAAATTGTGGGCTACATTGGTGGGTTTACACGGCATGATGGACATCTTCGATCGTGCCGGACTCGGACATCTTACAGCCACGACGGTCGCTGACGCCGATTACTGCCTGGGTCACAAAGGAGCGTTGTGGCGCGCACTAAAAGACTTGTATCCAACAGAAATGCACCCTGACTCCATCTCAATGCTGCCAATAGGAGATTCTGAACCGGCACGTGAATATATCGCCCGGATCATCCAGAAGTGGTCTGATGTCACGGGGAGGGACTCGGAGCGCAATGAACTGGAACGAGTTCTTGTCCGCTCGAAGATTGAACGGGGACTCCCTGAAAAAGTCAGGGCTAATTTGGAGACAGTTGTGGGTTTGGTGGACATGCCTCTTAGACAGTACATTGCACAAATTGTACATTGGGTCAGTCTGTACCGCAGGAGAGCAGATGAGCAGAAGCAGAGTGATGTGGAAGTCATTCGGCTGTTGGCGAAGACCCAGCTCAAGGGGGCGCAGCAAGCTATACAGGCCACGGTCGGGCCGACCGCGCCGGAACCCCCGCAGAACCAGTTTGGACCCCCGAAAGGACAAAGGGGTCGGCGTTTCACTCCTGCACGTGGCTCCCCGTACACGGGCTGTTTTCGATGTGGGGGAATGGACCACATGCAGCGGTACTGTACTGTTCCCCTGACAGGGGCGCCTCAGAATCAACAGCAGAACCAACCATGGCCATATCAGAATCAACAGCAGAACCAACCATGGCCATACCAGAATCAACAGCAACAACAGCCTCAACAGGGGACAGGTCAGCAACAATCTACTGCACCGGCCTGGCAAACCCAGTCTCCACAACCCGCACAGACACCGGCATGGCAAGTGCCAGCTCCCAGAGGCCCTGTGAATCCATACAGGGGGCCTCAGCCTACTGGACTATGAGGGTGCCCACAAGATTCAATGGAGGGATGTATGCAGCTACCAGTGACTACAAGGCCTGATGACGACCCTACGGTGTGGGTGAAAATAGACGGCAGAGATGTCAACTTGATGGCAGATACGGGAGCCGCCTACACTTGTATTAAGCCTGTAGATGCTGGTCATCTCTCTATGTCAGGACATTTTGTCCGGACCATTGGATTCGAAGGCAAGGGGCAGCTGATCCCCCTGACCGACCCTGTGAAGATTCAATACAAGACTCAGTCAGCTACGATTCCTGTGCTGGTGTCAGCAAGTACCCCTATTGGCCTACTGGGCAGAGACGCTCTGTGTGAAATGAACTGTACAATACATTGCACGCCCGACGGGTGCATTGTTCAAGTCCCAGCTGAGAGCTTTCAATTTCCTGTCTCAGTTCGTTCAAATGAACCTATTGTCTACTGGCTGGGTGACTTACAAGACTGTCTGATGGCACCTGCCCGAGAGTGGGATAAATTCCTTGATGACAACATGCCTGGTGCCCGCACGCCCACAACTCCACCTCATTGCACCTTGCAGTATTTCCAAGAGGCTGAAACAGCTGATCCTGCAGGGTGGATGAAATGTCAGCCGAAGAAAGTGCATCTCAGCTCCAGTTATATTATCCTGGGACCACAAGGGGCAGCCATGAACATTGAACCACAAGATTATCTGAAGGGGGCATTCACTGTGAAGGACAGTATACCACATGTCACCTTGAGAGTTGCTGAGAACTTCCACCAAAAGCATATTGGGACAATGATGTCTGACGCTAAGTCAGCCGTCTTTGTAACGTTAAAAGAAAACCCTAGGATTTGGAGAAGTACTGACCAGCAATATCTGAAGATAATAATTTCTGCACAGGGTGGTGGCTCACCCCAGACGGTGACTATGTCCTATGACCCCATGTGTAGCATGACGGAGGAGCAGCTTCTTGAGGACATGTTGAGACAGGTCCCTGAAGGTCTGTGGTCAAAGCACAGTACTGACATTGGCTTGGTTAAGTCGGCCCAGCCAGTCAGGATTAAACTCTCCCCTGGATGCAGGCCACCTTGGAAACCTCAATATCCCCTGAAAGACTCAGCCATACAGGGCATTAAACCTCAAATTGAGGGATTGATGCAGGCTGGCGTGTTACGGATGACTACCACTCCCTTTAGTAATATGCCAATTTTGCCCATAAAAAAATCAGATGATAGTTTCCGCTTGGTTCATGATCTTAGACAGATTAATGAGATAGTGGTAGATTATCCAGCCGACGTCCCAGATCCTCACACTCTTTTGTGTGAAGTCCCTCCAGACGCTAGGTGCATGACAGTATTAGATCCGACAGGAGCGTTCTTTTCTGTCCCCCTTAGTGAGGAAAGTCAGGGTCTGTTCGGATTTACATATGAAGGGGCCCATTATGTTTATAACAGATTACCTATGGGTTTTAAACACTCGCCACATATTTTCAATAAAGTATTGAAAGATGATTTAGCTGATATCGCACCGCTCATGGACAGTACGGTGCTCCAGTATGTAGATGACCTGGCTGTCTTCTCTCGAGACAGGGAGACATGTCACCGTGATTCAATTTTACTCTTACAGAAACTGTGGGATAAGGGGCATCGCGTAAGTCGTAAGAAATTACAGTATTGTCAAGAAGAAGTGGTCTATCTTGGTCATAAGGTTTCTCATGGCCAACATAGCATCGCTGACGTTCATTTGGAAGCTATTCGAAACGCGCCCAAGCCCCGTACAGTTAGACAAATGATGCAATTTTTAGGTATAACCCAATACTCTGCCCCATGGGTGGAGGGATACACAGGGCTGACAAGCCCACTCAGAACTATGATAAAAGACACTGTGAGTCCTGAATTAAGTGCGGTCGTCTCTTGGACGGAGGACTCACAGTTGGCATTCGAAACCCTGAAAGTAAGGTTATTGAATGCTCCTGCTTTAGCACTGCCGGATTATGCTAAACTGTTCTTGTTGTACATTTCCTCATCGGTGGATGAAAAACATGCATGTGCGGTCCTGACACAGGCTACGGGCCTGGGGTTGAATTCACAGCCAATTGCGTATTACTCCGTTGCCTATAGTGATGTGGAAATGGGTTTGGCTCCGTGTTTCAGAGTGTTGGCAGGTGTTTATTTAATGTATGAAAAGGCATCAGCTGTGACGATGGGCTATCCTGTCAAGATTCTAACCCACCATAGTGTGCGTAATCTCTTGAATTTTGGGAGACATTCTCTAACGATGTCCCGGATTAGGGATTACCATAGACTCTTGGAACTGGAAGACGTCACTTTTGTTAGGTGCGACTGGGTTAATCCGGCTGCGAGCCTGCCAACACGAGATGACGGGACCCCTCATGATTGCGTACATGAGGCCGAAAAGTACTCGAGATTAAGAGCCGATCTACAAGCTCTCCCGCTCCTGCACGCGGAGGTGGAGTTTTGGACGGATGGGTCTTGCTACCGAATTGGTGAGTCATTAAGTGCAGCCTATGCTGTAGTCCAGGCCCAGGGCTCTGGGTTTGTGACTGTAAAAGCGGAATTTGTTCCGCAACCTTGCTCAGCGCAACTTGCAGAATTAATTGGGTTGACTGAAGCTTGTTTGATGGCAGAAGGTAGGAGTGTGAATATCTATACTGATAGTTTTTACGCTATGGGAGTCTGTCATTTGTTTGGGGCGGTTTGGAAGGCCAGAGGTTTTAAGTCAACCGATGGGTCTCCAATCAAGCACCGTGCCCAGATCCTTAAGTTATTATCAGCAATGATGAAACCAAGGAAAATTGCTATTGTCAAGTGTGCAGCACATAAATCAGACACTTCACGCATCACAAGGGGTAATGTGGCAGCTGACACAGCGGCCAAATCTATCGCAGGTGCTAACAGAAGTGGTAAGATTCTCTTGATAACGCATGAAGTGGAACTGGAGGAGAACATTTCTTTGAAGGACTTAATTTTGATGCAAGATGAGTCCAGTGCTGTTGATAAAGCTTTATGGCACGACAGGGGTGCTGTAAAAGACAGCAAGGGATTGTGGAGAAATCATGATGGTCTGGTAATCGCTCCACCTGATCTACTTGGTCTGTTGATACATGACGCTCACGGCCTTGCCCACGTATCACGTGGGGAGGTCAAGAGGAAAATTACACAGGAATTTGGGTTCTGGGCGCCTTATTTGTTGCAACAGATTGATTTTATCATAGGCCGTTGCACCATTTGTTTAAAGAACAACGTGAGGAGAGGAATACTTACCTTACCTGGCCACATTCCCACACCACAGGGACCGATGCAGGAACTGGTAATTGATTATGTAGACATGATCAGGCCAGTGGGTGGGAAACGCTATTTACTTGTAATCGTAGATAGATTTTCTAGATGGGTTGAGGCAACGCCCACTAGACGCAAGGACGCCCAGTCAGTAGCCCAGTTCCTGTGCAGGGAGGTTTTCCCGAGATTTGGCCTACCTCTTCGTATTTCTAGTGATAACGGGAGAGAATTTGTTGATAAAACTGTTCGACTAATTCTCCAGAAGTTGTGTATCAAGCAACGTCTGGGAGCCGTGTACCACCCAGCCAGTCAAGGAATTTGTGAACATATGAATGGTGTTCTTAAGAATCGTATTGTTAAAATCAGTGAGCATACAGGTCTGAACTGGGTGGAGGCACTCCCGTTGGCGTTGATGGCTTGCAGATCCAGCGAGATTCGACATCTCCACATGACACCGCATGAGCTGGCTTTTGGCCGGCGTATGCTCACGCCGGGCCTGCATACCGGTGGGAAGGGCCCGAGCCTTTCGCTACTGAGTGATGAGATGACGGCATATGTGAAATATATGTCTAAATTGCACAAGAGTATATCCCATTATGTCTCCTCTAAGCAGGAAAAGGAGGAGCAGGAAGCAGTGCCACTCTCAGCAGCAAACACCATTGTCCCGGGTGATAAGGTGTACATCAGGGTTTTTAGGAGGCGTTGGCACAATCCGAGGAGGGAAGGTCCCTTCGAGGTTGTACGGTGTACAGGGACGGCTGTCCAGGTCAGGGGTTCTCCGACGTGGTTCCACCTGAACCATTGTGTTAAAGCCCCGGCCGACGCCGACGAGGATTTCACCATCGGTGGGGACGATGCTCCCGCCACACCAACTCAGCAGGATGACAGCGACAGTGATGCTGATGTGGATTCTCTGCCTGCGGCCGCAGGTACGGGGGACGCACCTGCAGGAGTTGAGTCCGAGGGCGGGTTTGCCTCCATTGGTTTCCAGTCCGTCCCAGACTCCGCTAGAGTACCTGTCGCCGCAAACTCACAGGGCGATGAGGCTGCCGGGTCGGACGGAGTTGAGTCCTCTGAGGGGGGAGGAGGTCAGCCTCTCCATGACCACGGTCGCCCAGTTCGTACCAAGCGCCGCCCCAAGCGGTATGACTCCTGCTAATGACCCTATTGTCCATGCCCAGTCTGCTCCCGTTTATAGGCCCACTCCTGTGTCTACTTCCACTGCTGAGGCACACTCCAGTATGACCTTGGCTCCCAACATCACCACTGCCGAGGCACACTCCAGTGTGACCTTGGCTCCCAACATCACCATTAGGAATATCCAGGAGAGGTTTGTTACACGCGATCCTATACCTGAGAGGGAGCCCTTTTTGAATTTGGTATTATTTGCTAAAAGATTAATAGAGGTTCCCTACCTCCCTGTAAAGTTACCTAAAACACCTGTCAGTGCTCTTCCTCCAATTATTGCATCTACTCTCAAGAACCCTGATGTTACTCTCATCCCTACCCCTGCTTCATTGTCTCCTAGTCTTACAACTATTTTTCCTATGGTTATAGAAACTCCTATTATTATAGCTACTTCTACAGTCACGTCTGATTTTATTAGCATTATGAGTGTGTTGTCAGAAGGGACACGGGAGTTTCCATTCAATGAGACTTCCAAACCCGATTCTGACCTAGTTAGGAATAGGACTGCAAGAACGGTCATACCTATTAGTGTACACATTGCAAAGGCAACAGGGACATTCCACATGGGAAGTTTGTTCAATGTCAAATCTGGTGATTTATTGGAACCCTTGTATCGCATGGCTCAGGCAAATTCATGGTATCAGTGGAGTGTATTCTCCTCTGTTGCGTTGGGTAAATCTGACTGCTATTTCTGCGCGCAGGCACAGCAGTCACATCTTACCGTTTTGAATACGCGTTTCAGTTGGAAAAATTGTGCGGAGGAGAAGAAGCATGCCATGATTGGTTCCAATAAAGTAAAACCAGAGGACTTTGATTCAAATTCAGTGCCCTTTTGTCAGGCAGAATGTCTACAATACTTAGGTTCTGCAGAGTATTATAATGAATCTTTATTGGAACACGGTGCAATCCAGGATTCCGTGTATCAACAACATACAGTGGGGTTGACACTTGGGGAGAGATGCAGTAAACTGGACGTAAGAGTAAAGACAGATCGTTCCACAATCCCGAATGGGATTCTGAAGTTGGTAGGGACTTTTGAATGTTATGTTAGGAACCAACGAGGAGAGCGGACTGGGCCCTTTGTGGACATGGGAAACATTGATGAGGTGCGGTGTGACACAATATGGGATTTGTCATACCTCCATATGCGCACACAGGTGTATGCGTTTCTCTGCCGCCCGCAGCCAGGTAAACTACCCAGGTTGGAGCTTGGGGTTCTGCTCAAGGGAGAGTACACGGACCCTGCCCCCCAAGCGTGCCCGCTGTTTTATGCCACCCAAGCTGTGGCAGATCAGTTCTGGCTATGCGGTGGGAATCAACTGTATAGCACATTGCCCCTCAACTGGACGGGGCGCTGTGCTCGTGTTCAAGTGGTACAGCCTGTGGTGGTGATCCCGGCCAAGGACCTGAGGGCCCGGGTTGCCGATGGGCCCAAAAGGGTTCGTAGGGGCAGCGAGACGGACGACGGCGTCTACTTCGACGCGACGGGCACCCCTCATGGTGTGCCAAGAGACTTCAAGGCCATCGATGAGACCGCAATCGCATTTGGAAGTATGTTCACTCCTCTTATAGGGATCATTGTGGATGCCGAATGGATAAATTACATGTACTATAATCAACAGCGGTTTCTGAACTTTACCATTGCTGCCCTGGGTGCGATCGGAAAACAGCTGGCGGCTACGAGCGAGATGACGTGGCAGAACAGGCAGGTGTTGAACGTGGTGGTGGCATCACAGGGTGGAGTTTGTGCGATGTTTGGCGATTTCTGCTGTACGTACATTCCTAACTCCACAGCTGCCAACGGTACTTTCACCCTGGCTATGGGACACCTGCACAACTTGAGGGCTGAGCTACATGCACATGCAGGGGTCACCTGGGGCCTGACGGAGTGGTTGGAGAGTCACTTGGGATCTTGGGGTGGGTATCTGGCGACTGTGGGAATGTACATCCTAGCGTTCCTGTGCATTGCTGCATTGGTCCTGTGCTGCTGCTTCCCTATCATCCGCAGTTTGATAGTCAAGGGTATGACGGGAGGCATGGTTCACTCGATGAATATGCAGGCCATCCAGATGTCTGTCCAGGTCAACTCAGGCGACCTGGAGGCTGGGGGTCGATGCAGGGATGTCCTGGCATACACGGACTCGGAGCTGTGTGCCTATGTAGACTAGGAAAGTTGTCACATGCCCCTGTCCTGCCCCGATTCCCCACTCAGGGACGTCCGGCCTGTGCTGCTAGGGCTCTCACCTCCCCTCTGTGCTATGATGGCATGGACTTTTGCCCTCTGTCCCTTTGTCTGCTGCCCTAGGGACCGGTGATGACCCGATTTTGGTTTCGTGTGTTCTTACTGCATAAAAGACAGACATTTGTGTTTATTGTGTGTTCTTTTGATTGACTGTCATTGATTAAATATTGTGTGTTTTTTTATTTGGGTGTTTTCTGACCAGCATCCTTGGGCGGGTGGTAAGTGGTGGATAGTCCTATGGGATTCTCTTGGATGGTTAGGTCCCGAGGGGGGACCTCCTGGGATGTTTTTGTGTTTGGTTTGTGTGGTTTTTGATTTACTTGGTTTGTGTGCTTTTTGATTTTCGCAGGTATTGAGTTCTTTGGTTTTGTCAGAGCGCGTTTGGTAGCGCTCTGAGGGGGGATGTGATGTGTAAATTCAATAAGTACAGTTCAAATTAATCGGCTTATGTCTTTAAAAACACAGGTCAAGATGTCTAATCTTAGTCTCACTCCAGGAGCCCGGGAGCGGCCCAAAGGAGCGGGGTCCCGGGCTGAGACTATCTCACTATTACCCCCTTTGAAGTACTGTCTAAAAACAACCCCCACTGATTTTATTGACATCCGGCAGTCGTAGAATAGTAAATTACATACAATAGAAATACCATCTGTTTCTGTCACACAAAAGGAGGCTGTTTGCACTCCAGGAGGGCCGAGATCGGCCCTATCTCAGGTCTTGGGGAGGGCAGGAACCAACAGGTCACTCTGCTTTTAGCCCAAGGTATAATCGTGTTTGGACTGAGTTAAAAGAGAACCCTCTGAACACACGCAGCTGTTAGATTGGAAATCTTAGATTAGAACTGTCCCCCCCCTGGGGTCTGGACAGCTCCTAAACGAGGACCTCTGTTTTTACAAGCCTGGCTGGCTGTAAATATCTCCACAGAATCATACCAAATTGCATGGCCTATGACTTGTGTGCCTTACTCTGAACTAAGAATATAGTCTAATTATTCCATTACATAGGGTGATCAATGTCCTATAAATGTCTGATATGGTACCTACATTTCACTATTATATCCACATGTATAAAGTCTTTAAACCTGTTAGCAGTCCTCATCATGATATCCTTGTGACACTCAGAATAGCTTTTCGAGTTGGGTCCCAAGAGTAGGATTTGGTTAACATATAGTTTGTCTTTTCAATTGGTAAAGTTTACTGTAACTCAGGAACAGTTAAAATGTATCCCTCTGACTGATTTCATTTCGTATTGTTAATGTGTTGAATAAAGTTCTGTATTACTTCATAATATAGTATAAAATGTTTAGTTAGTCTTATCGATATAAACTACATGTTAGTATGAGACAGTTGCAGGCTAATGTCCCGCCTACCCCCCACAGGCGGTTCCTGTAAAGGCGACGTTTTGATTGGCTGAATTCAAGCAGGGGCTGTCGGCTGATCCGGGGAGGGCGGGACGTGACTCTTAAGATATAACATGGTGTTTCATTCATAATGTGTTGGGTTGACATTAAGTAACGTTGATTCGCAGAGACTGTTTCCTAATGCCAGCTCCAGTTTGGGCCTTTGTTTCCTGAAACTTTCCTGTTGAACCGATACTTTGATCATTAAAACTTGATACCTAAACTTCGAGGATTTTTCTCCGTCTGCCATTCTTGTGAGAGGAACCACACTGCCCGCTACTAACTCCGTTCCTGACCGTGAAATATACATCAACTTCTTCCTTGCTGTATCTATTTCTGTGCATGTGCTGGTTCGGTCATAGAGTAAGATAATAAACCTCTCAATTGTGGCCATTACCTCCTGTGGTATGTCATTTGGGGCTGAGGACAGTTTCAACAGGGCATGTGTAAGCTCAGGAAACACAGCCCATACAGCCCACGCAGTCTTTTTCCCATGGCCAGCAAAGCTTGACACAGTGTCACAACCCGTCAATGCATGGAACACTGGTAGTGCACATGCTTTCTCAGGCCCTAGTCCTGCTGCAATGTCATGGGCTGCTAAGTATCGGAAATTCTTTCCAGTTCCGAAAGCCAACCAAAGCTCATCTTCTGGCTGTAGAATCTGAGCCACTGCCACAGCTAGCACCACAACATCAGTATCAACGGTTTGAATCATCATTTTATGATGGCCATTTCTTGCTGCATGGGCTACGTGTAATAGCATGCGACTATCAGCTTCCTCATGCGTACAAGGAGAAATGGAAGACCTATCTGGGAGTGGTGGTGTGCTAAGGACTTCCATGTCATTAGTGACAACAAGCTGTTTATCCTCCGGCACTGATCTGAGTAGAGCATTGGAGAGAAAAGTAAACAAC
Organism: Protomyctophum parallelum; assembly: GCF_964188405.1. Taxonomy (NCBI): domain Eukaryota; kingdom Metazoa; phylum Chordata; class Actinopteri; order Myctophiformes; family Myctophidae; genus Protomyctophum; species Protomyctophum parallelum. Next base: position 503,336 of record NC_139719.1, read on the forward strand.
TCAGTCTTATTGCTGTCAACTCTAAGAAAGTTTTGCCAGTTCCTGGGAATGGCTGCATCACCTACCACACGTCTCTGAATCCCAGTCCCACGCTTTGCTCTAGTAGCAGCTTTCAGAGACTCAGACAAGTAGCGGTCCCACACCAGATCAAGCCTAGACACACTTTCAAATTTTCTGGTCAGATACGGAATGAAGATCACATGGGCATAGTCGTTGAAGGTTTTTACTGAACTTGGTTTCAGCATCTGGACAATGGCTGCCCCATCTACAATGGTACAGGTAACCTTTGGACTGTCAGAGTATGCACTGTGAACTTGTTCCAGGCAGGGAAGCAGATCACTCTTCACTCCCAGTCGGAGTCCTCCCCCATCAGACAGTGCTGGTGGACACGATTGGTTCTCGTGTCGAAAGAACTCCTGTAGGTTTCCATCTCTGGTCTGGCAAGCAATGAATAATCTTGAAAAGAGCTTCATGTCCTGTTTGAGAGAGACCAATTTCTGTTTTGATTTTGATACTCTCCTCACGGTTGAAGTACCGAACACCAGTAGCTTATTTCTTGGTATGGTGTCGTCAACTAACTTTGTTCTCTCAACAAGGCGTTCTCTAGTGAAAGCTTCGAATGTGTGCTCTCCTGTCTGCTTCACCTTTCTAACTGCCTCAACAGCTGAAGGTCCAGCAAGTTCCTTTGAGTGGAGAACAATCAGGTCATCGCTTTCCTCCTCAAATGGATTTCCAAAATGTTCCATTGCCGTGACCAAAGAGCATACATCTTTGATAAATGAGACCTGGACACTTGTTGTTTGGTCATGGTGACGTGTGTTATCTGATTTCTTAGAACCAATCTCAAACTCCTGTATCGACCGTGCAACTTCTGGTCCTGCTACCATCCATCGTAATAGTGCAGATGGGTTGTCAGTGAGGCCCACAGCACCACCATCTCCTTTGATGCAAGCATTCATCTGCTCATGGGCCTGGTCAATGGCCATGGAGGAAAACACATGTTTGGTCTTCTGGACAGTGAACTTGCCTGCCCTGAACGCTTGAGCTATGTCCGGGTGTGTCCTTGGTAGTTCAGCCATGTCTCTCAGGTGAACTGGAATCCATCTAGCATAATGGGTATGATCCATTGCATGAAACCATTTGGCTAGTTCTGTTAATGCATCAAGGTACATGGAGAAAGATCCCTCTCGCAATGACCGCACATATACTAGCATGAGCAGCTCTAGCTCAAGAACAATAGACCAATACTGAAAGTGTGGTATGTTTTCTGCTCTCTGGCTGCACCAAGCTTCAAATGCTAGAGGAACTCCATCTGTTTGAATTTGACAATAGTTGTCATAAGCCCGATGCTGCAGAACATTCAGAGCCACTGCTGTAATTTGATGGGCTCTCCTGGTGCGAGTTACATGGGCTGCTTTGAGGAAGGAGTCAGCTTTCCCTGGGGATGAGATGTCAGCTTGCACTAGTGCTTCAACCCAACCACTTCCTTGTAACCAGTTCCCCAACATCTTCAGTGCCGACATCTCAATATGTAGTCCACCAAACATAACCACCAGCTTGTCTTCACCATATTTCTCTGGCCACTTAAACTGGATTTGTTTTGCCAGGGCATATAATGGTTGGTCAAATGTGACTACTGGACTCTGGCCCGGATTCAAGTGTTCCACAGCTTTACTTATGACATCAAGTGAATGCTTGATCATGGCCACAGTGTGAGCACTTTCGTGAAACACAGAGCACAGAGCTTCCAGTCAGTCTTGGCTGTGCAAGAAGTTGATGGTCCTTGACCATCAAAATTCACAAGTTGAAATTTCTTTGACATTTTGTCAAATGAGAAAAAAAACAATGTTTGCTGTAAAGGCCGAGGGGCTATCCTTTTACCACCTTTTACTACAGGGAAACACATTCAAATATGGGATACAACTAGGTTCGGATAAGAACATTTACCCTACACCTAGCCCGATCGTTCATCCAGTACCATTCAATTCCTGTGCGATCTGTACACCTTCCAGGTAACTATATGAAAGTCATATAAAGCCCCGTTACCCTTGGCTCGGCTCTCCCGCGCTGGCACATCCTGTCCATTCAGGTGCGGCTATCTAACTACATCTAAATGTATATACACTATTAAGTAGATGTGGGGCTAACATTAGACAGCATTTAGGAAACTAAACTACACTACCACTAAACTATCACCACAACCAGCACATAGAAATAGAAGAAATATGGCATATAATTATGTGTATTATGAGTGTATTTAGCTGGCACTGAACCCCATGCTGAGTTTCACAGCAGTGGTGTCACCAGTGTGCCCTGGTTGTGCTTCAACATCCACTCTATTACATTTCCATTCATTAAATGGTTCAGTTGTTTTTATTTTGCAGATACCTGTATAGGATCTTTTTTGTTTATTGGATCAACATTTAAATTTCAATAAAATAGATCATAGTAGGCATATAGGCCTAGTATTTTCTTGCAATTTCAGTAGGTGTATACAGTTGGGAGGTAGAAGGAACCTTCTGGCCAATCACAAAGTTCCAAATTTGAATTCTGCTTCATAAAAAATATACTGATTTGACACCCATATCATACAATAACGGCTGCCATCTTGAAAATGGCAGCCATCTTGAATATTCAATGACAATGTTCAATTGTCCAAAATACATTTACCAAGTACTATGTATGGTAAATAAGTCTGAAATATCATATTATATCCATCACTCATAATAAAACAATTGTTGCTGGCGGCCATCTTGAAAAATGGCTGCTATGGGCGCCATGTTGAAAATTCAAGATGGCTCCACATCCAAATCTTTTTAGAATGCCTTTGGCTATAAGTGTACCAAATGTCATGCTTTTATCGCAAACTGAACGATTGTTTTGCTTATCTGCTGCACTACTGTGACTACCGGCACGGAGTCACGTTCGATACAATTAAAATAAATATTAACGTGCAACCCCAGAATGGAGGGCCAGAACCAAGAAGACCGGCAGGTTAAGGAAACCTCAAAAACTCACTCTATATATACTCATAGTTAAGGCTTAAAGGAAAGATCCAGAGACATAGCATAACAGCGATAGTCCCAGAGGGGTAGCACACTACGCAGGCATGTCATCCAATTTCCACATTATAGTCCCAGACACACATTACGCAGGCAGGTCATCCAATTTTCAACAAAATAATGAACGCCTTGGACGCTTTGAATTATTCACAACCTATGAAAATCCAGGAAAACAATTCGACTGGTGGTCTGTATCCCAGGAAAGAACAATAAAGCGATTGCTCAAACACGTTACGGTCAACAAGTTGACAGTTGACCCACTACACTGGGTACCGACGCGAAAATTTGTCAAACTAGTGCTGAATCGGGCGTATCCAGCATTGCAAAAATCATACGACAGCTATTTAGAAGGGGACCTGGTCAACAGAGACTCAGCCCAGATAATACTTTACATGGGTCACAGGAGACGACACAACGTTCACTTCAGGGTCGACATCCAACCCCAGTGGAACCCCATAAGAATTAGGAAAAGGGGAGCAAGTACAAGCTTACCCAACGATTATCGGTATGGAGCCACCTTTAAGAAAACGATAATAAACATACGAAGTGTATCCCCTGGCCCACGCATCCCCAATTAATTAGGGCACACAACACGAGCTATGAAATTCACAGGAGTCAGTAAAGGCAGAACCATATGGCTCAGGAATATCACTGAATTGGAACATACAGGCCAGTTGGCCATAAGATGGGAGTCAGTGGTATATTGGACTGAGATTACAATTGCGACAATTATAGCTTTTGTCCTAACAGGAGATGAGGTTGGGACGACACATGGTAGCAGAGAGCCACACGTGCTCAATCCAAAAGGCAACACAAGAAGAGAAATAACAAACCACAATTAAAGATTATATAGGGCGGATGGATAGAATAGTGAAATAACATTTTTCCTCTTTTGTCCTAGAAGCTCCAGCAAAGTGCCTGTAAACGTATGCGGTAACCAATTATGGCTGTTCCAGACCACAATCAGTGGGAAATATGGTTACTCTCAAAAATCTTAGGCGGCTGCACTCAAAACTGCATTACAAAAGAACAGACTTAAAAACAGTGAATAAGAGGTTAAGGAAAAGCACCCACAAATTACAAAGCACCCACAAATTACACCAGCACCCACAGATTACACACGGATGCACGCACGCATGCACACACATAGGGGTACAGATGCGTATCTTTGGGGTAGTGGGGGCACACAAATCTTAAAGATGGGTTGTAAAATTGCCTATATACAAAGTAAGAAAGAAACACAGCAAATGAATTTCTAAACCAACCACCACCCAGCCCCACTTTATCGCCACCCAGCCCCACTCAAGAAGGCAGAGTCGGAGGAACACGGATTCTATTGTCCTTTGCAACAAGGACTAGTGTTCTTTACAACAAGGACTATTCTCCATTTTCCAGCCTATCGGCGGCGAGACAGCCACACACCTGGGAGGATTTTTGTACCTTGTTCACATGGCAGGTTTTTTGTCCCTTGTGACAGGTTTTAAGTGTTGTCACGATGTATTGGACCTTGACTTTTCTTATAGTCAATGTCCATAGGGGGGACAGTTGGCAAAGCACCTGCGTGAAAGGAAGGAGAGCTTGTGGTCTTTGTTCAGGTGGATCGCTTTTGTGCAGCGAAAGCATGAGCAACACCAACGCAAAGGGTGAAACCGCGGTTGGACCGCCAGGAGGGGTGGCCGCGTCACCCACAAAGACTAAGAGGAATACAACTTTTTCTAAAAGTTTGCGCAGGGCAGACATGTCCAAAGAACCAATAACATTGTCCATTTTTGTGCACCGAATGATACAGACGCAGGCGACCAGCAGGATGCCGACGGTCACTAACCGGGGCCACAGGAGTGCACCAGCAAGGAAGTGGGCTGAGCAACGAGGGGGGTGAGCAGTGTACCGCGAACTAAACACTGGCTTGTTGGCAGTAAAGTCAGATCATATAGGGTACACACGCGCAGACAGGTGCCCTTCGAGTAGTTTTGTTTTTATTTCCTGTTGAACATTTTTGTTTTTCATTTCCTTTTGAACACTGTTTGCATTCGGATTCAGGCAATCGACTGAGAGGCGACAATGTGTCTCAAAGTGCTCACACGTCATTTAGAGCGCTAAATACCAATAGCAACTGAACCATCATAATTATATATATTTGTGGGTTCCCACAGCTGGGCAAGATTACGCTGAGAATAACGGGCCACAACACGTATACAGGAACATGTACACAAACTGAGACACAAACTGAGCAACCATACAGCAATAGCATCAAAACCTACCGCAAGTAAACTAATTAAAGGAAGAATAAAATAAAATAAAAGCCGGTTGTGTGCAACACCCTAAAAGGGGTACCACCATATGCAGGAACAGATTCATAGATTCTTTAAGTCAATGGCAAAATTATAAAGGGGGGTTGGGGGTGTAGGGAAGATTACATCCAAATAGTCAAATACAAAGATTCAAAGTTATTAGTATGGCACAAGAAGATAAGTAATTGAGTAATGGGACAATAAGAGAAAGGAGGTTACTTATAAGACTATAAAACAATAAGGAGATGACATCAGTCATAAAATCAAATGAATTATGGATAAATATGGAAAATAGGGTAAATATGGAAAATAGGGAAGAACAAGGTCTCAGTCCAAGATATCAGGGATCGACATCATAAATGGAAATTGGAGCATATGTTAGCTGCCGCTAGACATGAACATATTGCACAACTGCTGCTATACATGGACACACACACATATAGGAAGACGGAGGACACATACACGTATAGGAAGACGGAATAAGGGAAACTGAAAAGTGAATGGGATGGGGTTGGTAAAATGCAATATTTTGTTTGGAAAAGAAGCGACTAACAGTTCACAGGTAATGAGACGGAGGTCGGTGGAAACGACTCCAGAATGGTAAACCAAGAAGCAAGAAAGCCAAGGTAAGACGTTTTTGTTAAAAAGCGCACATCTGTACACTCGCCTGTTGTGAGGAGGATCCATAGCTGAAACCACCTTATCGACATTGGACGCTTGGCCAAATTGGCTTCCCCGGCAGACTCGGTTGCAACGAGTTTGTTTGGGAAGCCAGAGGTTAGGTTATAGTACCTTAGTCAATGACCGTGGCAGCGACCACCCAAACAAGGAAATTATGCTATAGGCTACTAAGAAGGGGACCACTATTAGTAATAAGGTTCCCTAGGCACCTGTTGTGCCTCACGTGTAAAAGGCCCCGCACCAAAAACAAGGATTCAAGGGGTAAGAAGGCAGAGATTGTTATTTTTTTTCTGTCAGTTGCAGTTCGGAGGTCAACAGACCAGAGGGGAATGGAGGCCTCAGGGGAGGATGCCCCAGAGCAGGGGAAGAACCACAGCAGAGGAGACACGGATAACCGCTGGGGAGGCACTCAGCTGCACGGGAGGAGGCCAAAAGAACCACTCCGTCCACGCCACCAGTTCAGAAGGGAAACCTTCTGAAAGGGGGGAGGAAGGCGTGACCTGGACAGAGGAGCCACAACAGTGGAGCGCACGTTGTGGACTGACACTGGGTGGGAGGAACCGCTCACCTGGAGTGAGGCCTGCGGACAGGGAAGATAGGTGGAAGGGGAGAGTTTTTTTTGCGCCATTCCACTGATCCAGTCCGTAGCAGGCTCCCTGGTGAGGAGGCAGGTGAAAGGCATAATGGCCCTGCAGGCAGTCCAGGTCCAACTGACCAGGGGAAACGGATACCCGACAGGACTAGACAGGACTGGGCTTTCCGGGGAAAACAGAACTGGACCCCACTTGCCCCACCGGCCAGATTGGCAACCGGAAGAGGATACCGGCCCCATTGAGGGGGAAACTGCCCTGCGTAACGGACTATACGAGCGCAAACGCATGAACGGACACCGATCGAGAATAACGGACATTGCGAGACAGGCTTTGGCTCCCGGAGCCGAGCATCGGTACTGGGGGTGAGGGAGGGTAAGCCTGAAAAAAGGGTCATCCAGGAAAAGGCTTGGGGTGGAGAGGGCCTCAGAGGAAGGAAGTATGTAACTGTCTGTAATACTGTATAACCGTATGTGCATGACGTCACAAGTATAATCTTCAGAATTTCTGTGTGAGAGGTGATGTATCAGTATATGCATTCTGGCCAGGGAAGGGATACAGGGGGGAGGAGAAAAGAGTCCTGTATCTATACGGGCAGGAGGTCCTTCCAACTGGACCGTGGGCAGAACCTACTAACCAATTAAGAGACGACCGAACGGCTGCCGTAACGCTAAACCGTACCAGGTGCAAGAAACCCTGGGGGAATTATTCCCTAGCGAGCTATCAGTAACATGTTATACATTACGCGAACGCGCGCTTATCACGTGATTATGTATAAAGGGGGGATCTGTTGGGGAATAATTGAGGTATAGGAGACCCCCGGATGTAAACCATTAATATCCAGCCTGTACCATGATGGGCACTATATACTGTAATTCCACAATTCCACATGTACCCCTAGTAATGGTCAATGGACTGTACAATATGCTCTGTTCACTCTGTATCCTACCACCTGTGTACTTTTGAGGCCTTGCGAGGCCTTGCTCAGTGCTCAGTGCACAGGTCAGGTTGGGTGAGAGGCCTTGTTTGACCTCTCTCTAGCCCTCATCTGAGGAGAGAGCTTCTGGTGCCGTGTGGCAGAGGAACCTCTGCTATCCAGATGTTATGATAGCAAAGATAAGGAATGTTGTTATTGCGGGAGCGGAGAGGTGAGGTAGCGAACGTCGATCCATCACCCGGGGAAATTGGCAAAGAACAATCGCAGGTTAACCGGTCCGAGGGAAACCTCGTATCCCTCTCTTCGCACGAAGAGTCGGAGAGCGTTGATTTATGGATGTTATTGAAGGGTTGACGACTGTTATTGAACAGAGCGTAACCGTGGTCAAAACACAGCGTGTGCTGGCGACCCTTCTCGATGACCGCACGGCGGGCGACGGGAGGAGTTTTGGCCGATACAGGCCTAATAAGGAATCAAACCGAGAGAGAGGAGGGTCTTAATTTGTGCATACATACGGTGGGGTTTACCATTGATAGGGGTTCAACCACGGATGGCTGTTGAACCCGGTACCGTTATCTTGCTTCTTGCTCCGATATCTCGCTATCTGTGCATGAGACCTTTTGACTTTTGTGAGATGACATCTCTCGTCTGACAACTACTTCTATGGATTAATAAACCTTTCTTTGATTGCACCGTCAACTCTGGTCTGTCCATTTCGTCTACAATTGGAACTCATCCACAATATATATATCATTGTGATATCGTCCGAATCGGGGGAGAAAACGCTACGAGCACTGGACCAGGGGGTTCCCAACACATCTTTTCACATGGGGATCCTCGGCAGAAAATCATATTAATATGGAGTTTGACATGTTAAAGTGTAAGACCCGCTGATTTACAGTAGGTAACTATATAATCTATAAAAAGCCAGTTGAACAGAGCTGGGAAGTATTTGGTTCTCTCTCCACCTTGCATGACCCCCAAACGGTGTTCACTCTCCATTCCGACATGCTGCCACTCCGACATTGACTTCTAATTGTCGAAATGGTGGTATGCTCCATATTTGTAAACATCCCACCATTCCGACAGAAAAAAGTCCCACCATTCCGACAGATCACTTTCACAACTATTTGGTTTAGATTTGAAAGTATAAGCAGCTTTTTTCAGTTATGTTTATTGCCTTTTTGGTTTATTGATTAATAATAATAATAATAATTGATTGATGTAATATATGACACTGACCATGATACTGACCATGACACTGACATGATACTGACTATATACTGACCATGTCACTGACATGATACTGACTATATACTGACCATGACACTGACCATGATACTGACATATTTACATTAAACTGACCATTATACTGACATGATACTGACCATGACACTGACATGATACTGACCATGATACTGACCATGATACTGACATGTCACTGACATGATACTCACCATGATACTGACCATGATACTGACATGATGCTGACCATGATACTGACCATGATACTGACATGACACTGACATGATACTGACATGATACTGACCATGATACTGACATGATGCTGACCATGACACTGACATGATACTGACATTATACTGACCATGATACTGACATGATGCTGACCATGACACTGACATGATACTGACATTATACTGACCATGATACTGACATCATGTCAGTGTCATGTCAGTATCATGGTCAAACACCAGCAGCCTTTAGTAGACAACTATCCACTAAGCATATAGCCTATATAATATTATCTTTCATCCTCACATCCATTTACATTCCTGGTGCTGTTATGATTTCCAGCTTACAGTAACATATTTAAGTCTACCTGTCATTCCTTGCTGCACAGTGCACACGTTAGCTGATTGGCGAGTTTTCGAGCTAACGATGCATTTACTAGGTGGGTAATCAACAAAATGAACGTAACATAGTTACTGTACCGTAAACAGATAGCAAGACGTTCAGCGGGAGGTATCGCTTCCCTGTAGAAAGTGTCTTGCTTCTGAATGTCTGGAGTCACCCTCGCCAGCAGGAAATCGAACTGTTGGATAGACATTCTAAATTCCTGGTGGAAACGGGTTTCATCCCGACGTAGCTCCCAATAAAGCTGGTGACCGTCACCGAGCCGTTTCCGAACTTGAAAGATCGGATCGACCCACACTCGCCGCCTCCTACGGACCGGAGGGGCCATTTGAATCTCCCTCGCTCGCATTCTCTCCTCCTCCTCCTCCTGCCTCAATCTCCTGGCGACAAGCTCTCTCTGGCGCGTCTCCCTGTCCCTCTTTCTCCTCGCCACCAAGATCGCCAGCACAAGAGCCCTCTTTCTCCTCCCACTAACCATTTTGTCACCACAAACGAGTTGAAACAACCACCAAGCTACTATAGCTACTGTGTCCCGCAGCTAACAGCGTAATGACAACAGGCAACACGTGGATGTGTTTCCGCATGTCCTCGCACCGCCCACGCACCGCCCAGATTCCGCAAAGCATTGTGGTAAATTGATGCGACAAACGACAAGACAGAAAACATTGTTTTATCACACAACACACGTTGTCTGATAGGTGTGACTGCGGCCTGAGAGCGCCCCCAAAAGGACACATACAGAAACATGAAAACCTTGACATGGCTGCAGTAACATTTACTGGAGTTGGAACCAAGGAAGCTCTTAGAAGGAAGTGAAGTGGTCACGTGACTGGGCTGCGCCATGACACTTTCATGGACACTTTCACCGGCAAGTGATATCACACGTTTTTTCCGAGTGGTTGTTTTTCGACTTAATAACTATTTATTTTTATTGAGGTATTTATAGAAGAGCACATAGTAAGTTTTCTGCCCGGGCTGCTCTCTGCTCTTTGAAAAATTAAATCACATTAAGTAGTATGCACATCAAAAAATAAGACAGCCTAAAGCCCTAAAATAACGTGTTATATATATTATTTTATTTTCCAGAAGCGATCACTTTACAAAAGGTCTCAGTCATTCATAAATAATGTTTGTTCATGAGCTGGTCACTGAGCTCTCATTGACTCCAATGCATTCTGCCGAACTTCCGGGTGTAGTTTGGCTCCCATGAAAGTGTCCATGAAAGTGTCATGGCGCAGCCCAGTCACGTGACCACTTCACTTCCTTCTAAGAGCTTCCTTGGTTGGAACTAGTCATGTAACCATTCACTCAACTCACCATATACCTTTTTTTTCACAGGTTTTCAAACATTATATTCCAGACAAATTAGTATTTCTCTCACACAAATCCAGTATTTTCTTTCTCTTTTACAATTACAATTTACAATTTAGGCATTTAGCAGACGCTCTTAATCCAGAGCGACTTACATTAAGCAAGAACAAAAAAGCATCATACATCACATAAAATCACATATAGGCATTTAGGCTATCATGAAACATGCGTAAGCTAAGAAAGTAACAGTGGAATATCTATATGATGAAACTATACATATATTCTATACTATGCTATACATATGTACTATGACGTGCTATGGCTACATACAATGCAATTATAGTGCTGTCAACATAACATGCTATGAATCTCTACAGTCTACAGAAATGCTATCTAAGTCAACAGAAATGCTATCTAAGGGGGTAGGGTAAGTGCTATGGGCCGTGATGGAGTCTGAAAAGGTAGGTTTTCAGACTACGGCGGAGGATTGGGAGTGATGCTGCAGTTCTGACTGCAATGGGAAGTGCATTCCACAGTTTTGGAGCCAGAAGGGAGAAGAGTTTGGGATGTGTGGAGCGTTGTCCCGGCGTTTTTAGTGAGGGTACTTCCAGCTTCCCTGCGTTGGCTGATCTGAGTGCGCGGGAGGGTTTGTAGGGTTCAATCATACTTGCAAGATATGGGGGAGCCATGCCTTTGGTTGCTTTGAATGCCAGCTTCAGAGTTTTGTATTCTGTGCGCGCAGCGACCGGGAGCCAGTGGAGGGAGCGGAGCAGGGGGGAGACATGTGAGAATTTTGGTTGGTTGAAGACCAAGCGAGCTGCGGCATTTTGGATTTTAATTTTCTTTTCCTCTTTTCAATACAGTAGCAAATGACTGATTTTTCTTTTGTCATTTAACATTTTAGAAAGTTATTTTATTATTTATTACACTCCCTGTGCTGTTTGCATCACAATTCAATTTGCAATTTAATTTAATTTAGTCCTACTAGAAATTACCAGGAAATTATATTTGGCATCTACTGAATGTGAAGGGGACAAGGGTTGGTGACAAACTGACATATTGAGCTCATGACACACATATGGCACCCCCAGTATCCACTCTTCACTTTCAGTTGTTCAAGTCCGTTGCTGTCCCCATGTCCCCCATATATGGGGACTAGGCTGGCGGAGGGTGTGTAGAGCCCAGGATCACATTAGATAATTGACACAGGGGTGAAAATGGGTTACAAATCCGTGGGATAAAATGTAGTAAAAGAACAAACAAAATAAAACCTTTTAAATGCACTCAACTCTATTTTCTGTCAACAGTAACACTCCATATCCCTCACTGGCATCTTTTTGTTGTTCGGTTGCCTTTACAGTTACAGGCACTACTATTTCAATGCATTTTTGCATAGACATATTAAGACAATATACCCTTCTGGACTTTGGGTTAAAAGTTCTCCTCATATTTATACCCTGCAGTATTTTGTCACAAGCCAGAAATGTATATAAAAGTGTAGTAGGCTATAACAAAACAAAACGTGTGCTGCTGTTTATGCTTGTAGAATGTGTTATATTGAATATGGCCTCTTTGTTTTCTCTTCTTTTCCTTATTTTACTTTACTTCATCTCTTGTACTTAACTTTCTTCTGCTTTACATTTTACAGTTCACTTTACTTCGTTCACTTCACTTCTCTTAGTTTACTTTACTTATCTTAGTTTACTTTACTTCTTATGGTCTACTTTGCTTTCTTCCTTCCAACAGCTTTCTTCCTTCTGCACAGAGCTCTCTCTCTCTCTCAATGATCTGCACAGAGCTCTCTCTCTCTCTCAGTGATCTGCACAGAGCTCTCTCTCTCAGTGATCTGCACAGAGCTCTCTCTCTCAGTGATCTGCACAGAGCTCTCTCTCTCTCTCAGTGATCTGCACAGAGCTCTCTCTCTCTCTCTCTCAGTGATCTGCACAGAGCTCTCTCTCTTTCTCAGTGATCTGCACAGAGCTCTCTCTCTCTCTCAGTGATCTGCACAGAGCTCTCTCTCTCTCTCTCAGTGATCTGCACAGTGCACTCTCCTTCAGCGTAATGAGACTTCTGCCCTCTCTCACTCAGTCACAAACAGGTGTAACCAACAAGCTTAATTATCAGAACACAGATGCAACCAAGACACATAATTGAGAACCCTCAACACATAGAACACACTGAGAGCGCCCCCAAAAGGACACATACAGAAACATGAAAACCTTGACATGGCTGCAGTAACACTGACATTTACTGGAGTTGGAACTAGTCATGTAACCATTCACTCAACTCACCATATACCTTTTTTCACAGCTTTTCAAACATTATATTCCAGACAAATTAGTATTTCTCTCACACAAATCCAGTATTTTCTTTCTCTTTTACAATTACAATTTAGGCATTTAGCAGACGCTCTTAATCCAGAGCGATTTACATTAAGCAAGAACAAAAAAGCATCATACATCACATAAAATCACATAAAAAGCATTTATCATGAAACATGCGTAAGCTAAGAAAGTAACAGTGGGATATCTATATAATGAAACTATACATATATTCTATACTATGCTATACAGTATATGTACTATGACGTGCTATGGCTACATACAATGCAATTATATTGCTGTCTACATAACATGCTATGAATCTCTACAGTCTACAGAAATGCTATCTAAGGGGTAGGGTAAGTGCTATGGGCCATGATAGAGTCTGAAAAGGTAGGTTTTCAGACTACGGCGGAGGATTGGGAGTGATGCTGCAGTTCTGACTGCAATGGGAAGTGCATTCCACAGTTTTGGAGCCAGAAGGGAGAAGAGTTTGGGATGTGTGGAGCGTTGTCCCGGCGTTTTTAGTGAGGGTACTTCCAGCTTCCCTGCGTTGGCTGATCTGATTGCGCGGGAGGGTTTGTAGGGTTCAATCATACTTGCAAGATATGGGGGAGCCATGCCTTTGGTTGCTTTGAATGCCAGCTTCAGAGTTTTGTATTCTGTGCGTGCAGCGACCGGGAGCCAGTGGAGGGAGCGGAGCAGGGGGGAGACATGTGAGAATTTTGGCTGGTTGAAGACCAAGCAAGCTGCGGCATTTTGGATTTTAATTTTCTTTTCCTCTTTTCAATACAGTAGCAAATGACTGATTTTTCTTTTGTCATTTAACATTTTAGAAAGATCCTGTATTTTATTATTTATTACACTCCCTGTGCTGTTTGCATCACGATTCAATTTGTGATTTAATTTAATTTAGTCCTACTAGAAATTACCAGGAAATTACATCTGGCTTCTACTGAATGTGAAGGGGACAAGGGTTGGTGACAAACTGACATATTGAGCTTATGACACACATATGGCACCCCCAGTATCCCCTCTTCACTTTCAGTTGTTCAAGTCCGTTGCTGTCCCCTTGTCCCCCATATATGGGGACTAGGCTGGCGGAGGGTGTGTAGAGCCCAGGATCACATTAGATAATTGACACAGGGGTGAAAATGGGTTACAAATGTGTGGGATAAAATGTAGTAAAAGAACAAACAAAATAAAACCTTTTAAATGCACTCAACTCTATTTTCTGTCAACAGTAACACTCCATATCCCTCACTGGCATCTTTTTGTTGTTCGGTTGCCTTTACAGTTACAGGCACTACTATTTCAATGCATTTTTGCATAGACATATTAGACAATATACCCTTCTGGACTTTGGGTTAAAAGTTCTCCTCATATTTATACCCTGCAGTATTTTGTCACAAGCCAGAAATGTATATAAAAGTGTAGTAGGCTATAACAAAAAAAAACGTGTGCTGCTGTTTATGCTTGTAACATCTCTTTGTTTTCTCTTCTTTTCTCTATTTTACTTTACTTCATCTCTTGTACTTAACTTTCTTCTGCTTTACATTTTACAATTCACTTTACTACGTTCACTTCATTTATCTTAGTTTACTTTACTTATCTTAGTTTACTTTAGTTCTTATGGTCTACTTTGCTTTCTTCCTTCCAACAGCTTTCTTCCTTCTGCACAGAGCTCTCTCTCTCTCTCTCAGTGATCTGCACAGAGCTCTCTCTCTCTCAGTGATCTGCACAGAGCTCTCTCTCTCTCTCAGTGATCTGCACAGAGCTCTCTCTCTCTCTCAGTGATCTGCACAGAGCTCTCTCTCTCTCAGTGATCTGCACAGAGCTCTCTCTCTCTCTCAGTGATCTGCACAGAGCTCTCTCTCTGTGATCTGCACAGAGCTCTCTCTCTCTCTCAGTGATCTGCACAGAGCTCTCTCTCTCTCAGTGATCTGCACAGAGCTCTCTCTCTCAGTGATCTGCACAGAGCTCTCTCTCTCTCTCATTGATCTGCACAGAGCTCTCTCTCTCTCTCTCTCAGTGATCTGCACAGAGCTCTCTCTCTCTCTCAGTGATCTGCACAGAGCTCTCTCTCTCTCTCAGTGATCTGCACAGTGCACTCTCCTTCAGCGTAATGAGACTTCTGCCCTCTCTCACTCACAAACAGGTGTAACCAACAAGCTTAATTATCAGAACACAGATGCAACCAAGACACATAATTGAGAACCCTCAACACATAGAACACACTGAGAGCGCCCCCAAAAGGACACATACAGAAACATGAAAACCTTGACATGGCTGCAGTAACACTGACATTTACTGGAGTTGGAACTAGTCATGTAACCATTCACTCAACTCACCATATACCTTTTTTTTCACAGGTTTTCAAACATTATATTCCAGACAAATTAGTATTTCTCTCGCACAAATCCAGTATTTTCTTTCTCTTTTACAATTACAATTTACAATTTAGGCATTTAGCAGACACTCTTAATCCAGAGCGATTTACATTAAGCAAGAACAAAAAAGCATCATACATCACATAAAATCACATAAAAAGCATGTATCATGAAACATGCGTAAACTAAGAAAGTAACAGCGGAATATCTAGATAATGAAACTATATATATATTCTATACTATGCTATACATATGTACTATGACGTGCTATGGCTACATACAATGCAATTATAGTGCTGTCTACATAACATGCTATGAATCTGTATCAAATGCTATCTAAGTCTACAGAAATGCTATCTAAGGGGCTAGGGTAAGTGCTATGGGCTGTGATGGAGTCTGAAAAGGTAGGTTTTCAGACTACGGCAGAGGATTGGGAGTGATGCTGCAGTTCTGACTGCAATGGGAAGTGCATTCCACAGATTTGGAGCCAGAAGGGAGAAGAGTTTGGGATGTGTGGAGCGTTGTCCCGGCGTTTTTAGTGAGGGTACTTCCAGCTTCCCTGCGTTGGCTGATCTGAGTGCGTGGGAGGGTTTGTAGGGTTCAATCATACTTGCAAGATATGGGGGAGCCATTCCTTTGGTTGCTTTGAATGCCAGCTTCAGAGTTTTGTATTCTGTGCGCGCAGCGACCGGGAGCCAGTGGAGGGAGCGGAGCAGGGGGGAGACATGTGAGAACTTTGGCTGGTTGAAGACCAAGCGAGCTGCGGCATTTTGGATTTAAATTTTCTTTTCCTCTTTTCAATACAGTAGCAAATGGCTGATTTTTCTTTTGTCATTTAACATTTTTAGAAAGATCCTGTATTTTATTATTTATTACACTCCCTGTGCTGTTTGCATCACGATTCAATTTGTGATTTAATTTAATTTAGTCCTACTAGAAATTACCAGGAAATTACATTTGGCATCTACTGACTGTGAAGGGGACAAGGGTTGGTGACAAACTGACATATTGAGCTTATGACACACATATGGCACCCCCAGTATCCCCTCTTCACTTTCAGTTGTTCAAGTCCGTTGCTCTCCCCATGTCCCCCATATATGGGGACTAGGCTGGTGGAGGGTGTGTAGAGCCCAGGATCACATTAGATAATTGACACAGGGGTGAAAATGGGTTACAAATTTGTGGGATAAAATGTAGTAAAAGAACAAACAAAATAAAACCTTTTAAATGCACTCAACTCTATTTTCTGTCAACAGTAACACTCCATATCCCTCACTGGCATCTTTTTGTTGTTCGGTTGCCTTTACAGTTACAGGCACTACTATTTCAATGCATTTTTGCATAGACATATTAGACAATATACCCTTCTGGACTTTGGGTTAAAAGTTCTCCTCATATTTATACCCTGCAGTATTTTGTCACAAGCCAGAAATGTATATAAAAGTGTAGTAGGCTATAACAAAAAAAACGTGTGCTGCTGTTTATGCTTGTAAAATGTGTTATATTGAATATGGCCTCTTTGTTTTCTCTTCTTTTCTCTATTTTACTTTACTTCATCTCTTGTACTTAACTTTCTTCTGCTTTAAATTTTACAGTTCACTTTACTACGTTCACTTCATTTCTCTTAGTTTACTTTACTTATCTTAGGTCACATTCATACCAGAGAGCTTTGCTGCGATTAAAATGAATCCTGCTGCGCATTGTCAGAAAGTGCGCTTCGTTTGGCAGGTGTGAAGGCTCATTCGAATCCTAATGCGCAGCAAATAACCGCATTTTACTCCGCCCAAAAACGTGGGTTTCGCTTCGCTTCGAATCGAATCGCACTTGACTACGATTCGGTGCAGGTGTGAATGCAATCCGCAGTAAATAAAGGAAATGAAGCAAACATAATGTGGCGGGTGAGGAGCTGAACACAGTTGGAGACGGAGAAGGCATATTTTACGCAGCGCAAAGATGTCCGTTACTGTGGATAGACGTGGTCGAATAAGGAGACTGAAGCCCTGATCGAAATGAGGACGTGTACATTAATCAATTGCTTAAGAAAACACATAAAAACACTGCAGTGTATTAGCCTACATAATATTCTGTCTGTCTGTCTGTCTGTCTGTCTGTCTGTCTGTCTGTGCGTGCCGTAAACATGGAGTGCTGTCACTGTGTGGGACTGGGGAGTTATATCAGTGCGCTCATGCAGCGCTGTGCTGCATGCCCAAAAGAACAGTGTGTGGCGGCTGCGTGCGTAGAGAGAGAGAGGGGGGGGGGGGGTCCCAGACGGCACGACACATGCACGTTATGAGTGTAATTTTATCACCATAGATTTCACTGTGTAGGCTATAGTTTATGAATGGAACACATTGATAAAGGTCCCCCCTGCTGCGTTTCCAATTGCTGCGAATGACAGTGTGAAGGCAAACCGCAGCCAATTAAATATGCAAGAATCCCAATTTCCCCGCCCATACGGATCTGAGTCTACCGAAGTATTAGGTGAGAATCTGACCTCACACTCTCCAACAGACATCCTCAGCCACACTCCAAAAGTGGCAGCACCTGTCACTCAATAGTAGGCTAATCACTCTGTGAGGACTTAGGAGTGCATATGTGTGGACTTCCTTTTCTCCACAACGGACTGTTTCGATTCTAAACCCCTTCTTGTTTCTTTTCCCTGTGTGCGATCACTCAGCAATAATTAAGGTGAAACAGAACACAAAGATGAGTAGTAGCCTATTTATTGTTTAACACGCACGCAGCACCTCTAGCTCTCTACGTCTCTCTCTCTCTCTCTCTCTCTCTCTCCCTCGTGTGTGTGCACTGCTGCGCAATGTCACAGACGCGATCAATAATATATAGCATAAATAATAGGCAAAATATAACACTTTCCCTTTCCCTCCATCTGTGACTGTGATCAGCTCCTCACACACACAACTCCTCTCTCGTTCATGCACGCCTGCTCAAATTAGCAGCAACTGTTTGCGTAAATGATTTTTTTTTTCGTTGGGGGGGGGGGGTGCTGTTGGAGTCAGGTTGGTGAGGCCAGGTCGTGCTGTCTCACCCCCCGGCCCGGCCCAATGTTGTTCCGCCACTGAGCAGGACGTCGCTTTACTGAAAACGAGTGTTTCCAAACTCTGATGGAAACTCTTGCCATCAGAGTTTGGAAGCACTCGTTTTCAGTAAAGCAGCGTCCTGCTGCCTCTTGCATTTCATGTGCAAATTCAAAACAGGTGGTGCACAGGGCAGTTGAGTGATATCTAACGAGCACTTCCAAACTCCAGCACTTAGAAAAATAATCACCTGCAAGGACAAAAAGTAGCTCATACCATGTCTACAGTGGATTTTTATTAAACAAACACTTAGAGCATACATGGTCAACTGGCGGCCCGGGGGCCACATGCGGCCCACACCTTCACTTATTGTGGCCCTCAGGTTAATGTCAGAATACTGATATAATATTGGTTCCAGCCGTTTACAATTCCACAACATGCAAACATGACCCGCTGTAATTACTTCAGTCTAAATTAGTAGCTCAATGCTCAACACACGTATAATTAAAGGCATTTGAAATTACATAAGAATGTAAATTTTCAGGATTCCAATTCAAAAATAGCAAAAAATAATTCAAGATTTCAATTCGAATATAGCAAAAATAGCAGATCTACAAGCTGAAAACGCGACGTGTTTTGAGCTTGTAGATCTGCTATTTTTGCTACGACAGCAATGTGGCCCCTCTGGAGTGAGTATGTAAATATAGTGGCCCTCTCCATGGTCAAAGTAGCCCAACCATGACTTAGAGGATAGAAAGAGAATCAATCAAGCTTTCCGTACAGCTGCAATGTTGGTGAATTTGACCTTGTTTAATACAATCAGAGAGGACTTTTCTGTTTGGATCAATGGGCTGTCTATGGGAAGTTGCACCTTGTTAGCACCTTGCCATTATGGTATAAGATGGCCGCTGTTGCACCACTCAAAAAGACTAAACACCATACAAATATTATGAACACCCCTCTACAGTGCTTTGGCACCTATTCCCATCAACAGGATTGCCAACAACACTGCAGATCAGACAGGCCGGTGGTGACCCACAGATAATTGATCTTCCGCACAGTGTCAATAAATGAACACATTAAAAAACATTGTAGTTATCTCGTGTTGTTACTTAAACATGGTCTATATGTTGTACACAAGGAACGAAACATACGCAACACAACACGACTCAACAGTCACTTCCAATCCAGCAGCTGGTGATGTCAATTAGTCATTTTGACTCAGGGGTGTGTGTGTGTGTGTGTGTGTGTGTGTGTGTGTGTGTGTGTCCAATCCAAATCACAATGTTGCACATTAAGCAATATCAAGATTTGTATGAAATGCATACAAACAGCAGATCTACAAGCTGTCCAAATATCACAGCGCGCCACACTCATATCATATCATCATATCATACAAAACAATGGTTCTAACTAACTACTAGCTGCTTTATCAAGAAACATCAAATTCCTTTAATGATAATTAAGCAGTTAATTAGCTAAGCCAGTGCACCATTGGTCCTTCCAGGTGGTCCCCAGCTAAATGAATGATTGTCATTTTGATAGGTGGTACCAACATCAATACAGAATGGAATTGTGGACAAAATCTTTTATAGAAGTGTATATTTGTTAGTCTCTAGTCTAAATGTTCTGATGAATTGAAAATGGTGGACCCTATTGTAAACAAGTGTAATGCTGTCCACAGTAACAGTCTTTGTATTGAGTTGTGCTTTCATGTGAAATGTATAGCCATGCTGCAAAACTGTTACTTCAATCAATCTTATCCAACACAACAAAACATTCTAATAGCCTATATAGTTTTGGGTCTGAGTAATTATCATGATCTCATCAAACGGTGGTCCATGGCTCAGATGGGTCTGAGAGGCTAAATGTCATCAGATGGTGGTTCCGTGGCTCAGATGGGTCTGAGAGGCTAAATGTCATCAGATGGTGGTTCCGTGGCTCAGATGGGTCTGAGAGGCTAAATGTCATCAGATGGTGGTTCCGTGGCTCAGATGGGTCTGAGAGGCTAAATGTCATCAAATGGTGGTCCGTGGCTCAGAAAGGTCTGAGAGGCTAAATGTCATCAAATGGTGGTTCCGTGTCTCAGATGGGTCTGAGAGGCTAAATGTCATCAGATGGTGGTCCGTGGCTCAGATGGGTCTGAGAGGCTAAATGTCATCAGATGGTGGTCCGTGGCTCAGATGTGTCTGAGAGGCTAAATGTCATCAAATGGTGGTTCGTAGCTCAGATGGGTCTGAGAGGCTAAATGTCATCAGATGGTGGTTCGTGGCTCAGATGGGTCTGAGAGGCTAAATGTCATCAGATGGTGGTCCATGGCTCAGATGGGTCTGAGAGGCTAAATGTCATCAGATGGTGGTTCCGTGTCTCAAATGGGTCTGAGAGGCTAAATGTCATCAAATGGTGGTCTGTGGCTCAGATAAAAATAATAATAACTAGAACTGCACTCTGTCGAGTGCATACTTGCTTGTTGCACACTAGTAGGCCATAAATGGCCAACTAGTGCGCAAGCAGAGCGCGCATGTAATCTTTTCGCCCGCTGTAAACTGCCAAATTTCAGTATCTCTGTGAAGGAACGTTTGAAATGATTAATGTTTAGATGTAATTATTTGCTACCTACTATACATGTAATCATTTAGTATTAAGTATGATTCTAGTTTCTATCTATATAAGAAATACTGTTTTATTGTTGTAGATATATTCTGGATCCATTTTTTGTTTTTCAGAGACAAATAAATCATTTATATGTGTTGAAAAAAAAAGGTATATAAACTGAATTAAAATATGTTATACAGTATACTTTTTCTGTAAACGGTGGAATCTCAATATCTCTATGAAGGAACATTTGAAATGTGTAATTATTAGGTGTAACTATTTACTACCTATCTAATTTATGTATGTAAACGCCTATAAAAAAAAGTATATAAACTGAATTAAAAATGTAATTTTAATTTTAAATCTATTTCATGTTAGACTATAGTGATATTAATACTAAATCATGGTCAGAGTAATATGTGTCTCTAACTTCAATTTCTATAATAATACTTTCACATTTGTTAAAATATACATGATCTAAAATATTTCCGTAATCTGTAGTTGGATTTGTATTTAATTGTTTAAAGCCTAATTTTGACATGTAGGTCTTTATACTTCTTTCTATCTCAGTATTATGGTCTTCATTGAAATCTCCTATTATCAAAATTGCAGAAGTCGGAGATGATATGTACTGTATCATGTATTCGAGAAATGTGTTTAATTTTGAAAGGTCTGTTTTAGGTGATCTGTACATAAGAATGATATATAGATTTTTATCTTTTACATGTATACATATATGTTCTACTTTCTCTAATATCCTGCTTTCAGTTGGAATTCTTTCAATGGAAATATCTTCTTTTATAGCAAACATAACTCCCCCACCTATATCTTTTTCTCTGTCATTCCTCATTGTATTGTAATTCGTGTTCGTTGTTTTTAATTTAAAAGTAATGTTATTATTTTTCTTTAAGTGTGTTTCAGTAAAAGCTATTAGATCCAACATTTCGAGTTGGGAATCTGAGTTTATATCTTCTAAATGTGGTAGATAACCTCTGACGTTCAATAATCCAATATTTAATGAATGTTTTAATGGTAATTGAGTTATTTTACGTATATTAGGATTTTCAAGAGGTGATTGTCGTAATCGTATCATTTCTCTCTCTACATCTGGAGTGTTGATATGCCCGAGTCTGTCTGCGTCTTCCTCGGAGAGTCCTGGTTTCAATATCTTCCTTCTTTCACTGTGCATAGGATAGCTGAGAGTCTTTGGCTGAGAGTCACCCCAGCTAACTGGTACACCTGAGAGTCTTTCACCCTTTCTAGCCTTCCCCCGTGGACGTGTCAAATGATCTGGATTGTTGATATGTCAGTTTCGGTGTGGAGGTGTCCTATTGATCTAGATCTGTGTTTACAACAGGCTTCCGTGTGAAATTGTCAAATGATCTGGAGTGTTGATATGCCCGAGTCTGTCTGCGTCTTCCTCGGAGAGTCCTGGTTTCAATATCTTCCTTCTTTCACTGTGCATAGGATAGCTGAGAGTCTTTGGCTGAGAGTCACCCCAGCTAACTGGTACACCTGAGAGTCTTTCACCCTTTCTAGCCTTCCCCCGTGGACGTGTCAAATGATCTGGATTGTTGATATGGCCAAGTCTGTCTGCGTCTTTCTCGGAGAGTGTTAAATGACTGAGCTTCTTGCGATATTATAACTTAGTTTTTGCATATATAATTATATACTTAGATATATATTTAATTTTGCAAACCACACTAATATTAATAATTATGGTAACATTTTTGACACGTTGTGACTTTTATACATTCCAGAATCATAATGTTGTATTACATACGTCATTACTGAGAGCAGTTATACAATATCTATATACGTATATAGGCATATACTATATACGTATATCTATATACTCTATACTCTATACTGTATAAAGTGTGTAGTTGTAAGTTGATTAGCGGTATTCTGTGATCGGCCTGGTCCAAAAACCGTGACAGCAAAAAAACCGTTCCGCCATTTCAGGACCCCCCCAGAAAAACATCAAATCTGTGCCCGTATTGCTGGACCAATGATGACGAAATGACCAATGTGATACGTCATCATTTAGAGCTAGTCATACACGTATGTGTATGACTAGCTCTAAATGATGACGTAAGAAATACGTGTATGACCAGCTCTAAATGATGACGTAAGAGATATGGTCATTTCGTCATCATTGGTCCAGCAATACGGGCACAGATTTGATGTTTTTCTGGGGGGGTCCTGAAATGGCGGAACGGCTGTCACGACAAATGGACCAGGCCGATCACATTACTTGCGCGCTCTGCTTGCGCAAGTAATAATAATAAAACTTTATTTGTATAGCACCTTTCATGACATGAAATGCAGCTCAAAGTGCTTTACAGTTTACAGAGCAATGGAGAAAAAAAATAAAAGCAAGGCAACGACATTAAAAAACAAGCAGTAATGCAATACAGTGAGGACATGAATAACAAAAAATAAAAAATAAAAGATCAATTAAAAGCAATGTTGTAGAAATGGGTCTGATATAGGGCTAAATGTCATCAAATGGTGGTCCGTGGCTCAAAAGCAGAATAAATAGGCTAATGGACGTTGAAAACCACTGAGCTAAATAAGCAGACAGGTAGCCCAAGCCAACACCTGCAAACACTCACCTGATAGTTTGACAGACCGCAGACTGAGGACTGTTAGTTTCCACAGCTTCTTGTAGAAGCTTTTGTTGGTGTTTTCCTCCAGCCTGGTAAAAACACCGACGGCCTGATCGATGTCCATGTCAATGAAATGTTATGTTTACGAGTTATTCATGAAAACAAACGGCTTATTGTAGCAACAAACACTCTAGCAGCGTGGTGGGGGTGTGGCATGAGCGACCGGAGGAATTCAATACATGAGCATGCGCATCCCGTGCACCGCAGCTCAAGGAACCCCCCCCCCCCCCCCCCCCCCCGCACGCACGCACAAAAGCACGCACCCACGCGCGCGCACACAAACACACACACACACACACACACACACACACACACAGTACACACAAACACACACACACACACACACACACACACACACACACACACACACAGTACACACAAACACACACGCACAATTTATTTATGTATTTTATTCATTCATTCATTTCATGACAGTGAAACTGAATTGGCTGCATTGATAAAGTGTATGATTCAACTTTTCATGGTTTATATTACATTGTTTTAAAATGTTTAAAATGTTTACTATAGCAGGCCTATAGTAAACAGGCATGACGAAATATTAAATTAGAGTAAAGCTCCAGTTGCCACGTATTGCTGTACTGCAATATATTTAGATTTTGTTATGGAATATTTTATATTGGGTAAAATATACCCGTGTTTGGTGATGGTGTGACAAAGAAATATGTTTAAACGCCCAATGCATTCTCTATGGCAATAGCACAAACTTTGGCATGCTACTAAAAGGTATTATCATTCATTTATCATTGTTAAGTTCACTCTGCATATCCACGGGCATAAGAGCATGATGATGCCATAACAAAACATGGGCTACACATGGAAGAGATGTGTTTAATAAAAACCCAATTAACTGCTAGACGGTCCCAGTCCCAGTGGTAACAAGCCTACTCGCCCCGTCATCTGTTTTCCTCCCAGAACTTTCCCCAGTGAGGGGTGGGAGAGGCTGGACAGCAGACGGCTGGACTTTGAATTTCTACTAAATAATTAATACTAAATTGTTTATAGGTTCAATATAAGTCAAATAATATAGCCTTTCCATAGGAGTATCTTTTTATATTTTTCCAAAAAGAATACAAACAGCCAATAGCATAATATTATTACAAAGTTATCCCCCTCACTGGGGAAAATTCCGGGAGGAAAAACGGGCAAGCACCAGGGCGAGTAGTCCAGTATTCGTCCCAGTCACCGTCTCATGTTGTTCTTTCTTCATTTTACAGAGTATAAAGATCGAGTACTATACAATCAAATAAAGGGGGCGAGTCGTTTGGTATTCCTTGAAATGTACCTATTCTGCTGTACTGTAAAAATGGGACCCAAATCCAATGCCTCCCTGCTTTAGCCTGGCTAATGAAAGCCGTTGGCACAAAGAAACCCTTATTAGCCAGGCTATCCCTGCTTTAGCCTGGCTAATGAAAGCCGTTGGCACAAAGAAACCCTTATTAGCCAGGCTATCCCTGCTTTAGCCTGGCTAATGAAAGCCGTTGGCACAAAGAAAACCTTATTAGCCAGGCTATCCCTGCTTGGCACTCAGCAGCATCAAAGGGTTGGATCGGGGGGGGGGGGGGGGGTCAAATCAACGGATCAAATGATTCCTGAGCAGGGCACCGCTGGGCTCATATAATGTATAGCATAGTAGTATAGATATATAGTTTATATGTATAGTCTCATAATATAGATATTCCACTGTTACTTTCTGTTTCTTGATAAATGTTTTTATGTGATGTATTCCCATGCTTTTTGTTCTTGCTTATTGTCCTCCATTGTGGGCTGCATCACTGAGGACAATGACGGGGAGTACAGGAGCGTGGTGGAGAACTTCATCGGCTGGGCAGAACAGAACCACCTGCTGCTGAACATCAAGAAAACCAAAGAGCTGGTGTTCGACGCCAGGCGGAGCAAGAGGAGGACCCCAGTACCCATCACCATCCAGGGAGAGGAGGTAGAGATTGTGGACTCCTACAAGTTTCTGGGTGTCCACCTGAACAAGGACCTGGACTGGAGAGACAACACAGCAGGTGGAGCGAAATGCCTTCACGACCGACGACGTACGTCGCGACGTATATTTTTCCGTCGCAACGTATATTCGAGTACGTCCTGGCGTAAATATCAATTCGTCCCGGCAGAACGGACTCGTCGCGGCTATATCTACCCGTTTGCGACGTAATATGTTGGCTATTATTTTCCGTCGCGCCAGAACGGGACTCGTCGCAGCTATATCTACCCGTTGTGGCGTGAGCTGGACTCGTCTCGGCAGAACGTGACTCGTCACGACTATATCTACCCGTTTGCGACGTGCGCCTCGCCGGTCCGGTCTCCAGGCGAGCCTGCGTCCTTCATATATTTTTTTTTCTGCTCTCGTTGGACTTAACTTTAAAAGTCCAATGGAACACCTCTTTGTAACGGGTCGCTGTAGTATAGTGGTCTAATTCCTCGCCTCTCTATTCTTTTTTGCTGAGGACGCTGGTTCAATTCCCGCTCGCGGCAAACCAAAATTATTATATTTTAGACAGACAGACAGACAGACAGACAGACAGACAGACTGCCTGTCTGCCTGCCTGTCTGCCTGCCTAATGTATTGTAAATAATGTATTCATTCCATACGGCTATTTTTTTTTAATATAAAAACTTTTGTCTTTCGCGCGATTCGAACCAGCGTCGTCAGCACCAAAACATTGAGAGGCGAGTGATTAAACCGCTGGACTACAGCAGCCATACGTTACAAAGAAGTGTTTCATTGGACTTATAAAGACAATAGCACCCAGCTGCAGTCTCGCAAGGGGAGGGACCGGAAGTGCTTTTATTTCCGGCTTCCACGTGCACAAGCGCACATACACGCACGCAAAATATAATGCGCGTGCACGACACGCACTTGCTGGTGCGCGCTTAAATGCCGGGTGTATAATTATAGTACCATCTGTGCTTAAACATAATTACGTGGTCGGTTTGGAAAAGTTTGAAGTAGTTTGTTGTAGGTAATATTTTAATTGAAAGCTTATTAGTTGGTGGTATAAGTGTGCATATTTGAAGAAATGCAAATCTAACAATAATAAAATGATATGCAATATCATTATTGATTATAACATAATGATATCAAGGCATTTAAGTAATGTAATAAGTTGCTATAACCCCGTACCCCTGTCCCACACACACCATGTCCAGACCATAGATCACAGACACACGACCATATGCATTTAATTTACTATGAAAACCTGCATTTCCCGTCAGTCAGTCAGTAAGTGTGTCATGTCACGCCTCGTGTCATGCCTCCATATATGGTCACGCCTCATGACACGTCACACCGCCATATATGGCCGTTTCCATATGATATAAGATCCCGACACTGACCTCATCAAACCCTGGATAGCCATACATTGAAAAGACTGGATCATCACCTAGATCTCCATATATGGAGCTGAGGCGGCCAGCAACTCTACATCTGACCTCATAATGTAATAATCAGCTCATAATGTAATTAAAAGACGAGCACATAACTTAATAGATTTTTCTATAATGTAATAATGTGTTACATTAAGAACCTCCACATAGGCGACTCATACTGTAATAAAACTTCATAATGCAATAATGTCTTTATAATGTATGAGCTGATTATTACATATTGCATTATATTTCGCGTGCGTGTATGTGCGCTTGTGCACGTGGAAGCCGGAAATAAAAGCACTTCCGGTCCCTCCCCTTGCGAGACTGCAGCTGGGTGCTATTGTCTTTATAAGTCCAATGAAACACTTCTTTGTAACGTATGGCCGCTGTAGTCCAGCGGTTTAATCACTCGCCTCTCAATGTTTTGGTGCTGACGACGCTGGTTCGAATCGCGCGAAAGACAAAAGTTTTTATATTAAAAAAAAATAGCCGTATGGAATGAATACATTATTTACAATACATTAGGCAGGCAGACAGGCAGGCAGACAGGCAGTCTGTCTGTCTGTCTGTCTGTCTGTCTGTCTAAAATATAATAATTTTGGTTTGCCGCGAGCGGGAATTGAACCAGCGTCCTCAGCAAAAAAGAATAGAGAGGCGAGGAATTAGACCACTATACTACAGCGACCCGTTACAAAGAGGTGTTCCATTGGACTTTTAAAGTTAAGTCCAACGAGAGCAGAAAAAAAAATATATGAAGGACGCAGGCTCGCCTGGAGACCGGACCGGCGAGGCGCACGTCGCAAACGGGTAGATATAGTCGCGACGAGTCACGTTCTGCCGAGACGAGTCCAGCTCACGCCACAACGGGTAGATATAGCTGCGACGAGTCCCGTTCTGGCGCGACAGAAAATAATAGCCAACATATTACGTCGCAAACGGGTAGATATAGCCGCGACGAGTCCGTTCTGCCGGGACGAATTGATATTTACGCCAGGACGTACTCGAATATACGTTGCGACGGAAAAATATACGTCGCGACGTACGTCGTCGGTCGTGAAGGCATTTCGCTGTCTCTCCAACACAGAGGCTGTCTACAAGAAGGGACAGAGCAGACTGTACCTCCTGAGGAGGCTCAAGTCCTTTGGGGTGTGTAGCAGACTACTGGTGATGTTCTACCAGTCTGTTGTGGCCAGCGTGCTCTTCTATGCAGTGGTATGCTGGGCAGGGGGCATCAAGGCCGGTGAGCTCAACAGGCTCAATAAAATGATAAAGAAGGCCAGCTCTGTTGTTGGCCTCCGAATGGAGAGCCTGCAGTCAGTCGCGGAGAGGAGGATCAGGGTTAAACTGGACTCCATGCGGGCAAATCCCTCCCACCCCTTAATTGAGGTGCTGCGGGATAGGACGAGCACCTTCAGCCATAGGCTCACACTCCCCCTGATGCGCACGGAACGCTACAGACTCTCCTTCATGCCAACTGCCATCAGACTTTTTAATGCAAAGTCATAAGAACTGCCCCCCCCCCCCCCCCCCCCCCCAAAAATGGCATATGGTCCTTGGTTGTCTGGTCTTGTGTGATATGTCATTTGTGTCTGTTCTGTGTTGCTCTGTCTGTCCAGTAGTTTTTAGCTTTTTAGTTTCTATGCACTTTATGCTGTTGTAACACTTCAATTTCCCCTCTGGGATTAATAAAGTATATCTCATCTCTCATCTCTCATAAATCGCTCTGGATTAAGAGCGTCTGCTAAATGCCTAAATTGTAAATTGTACCAAATCCTCTTAACAGACCTTGTATTGAACTGGACTTTACTGTGCTTTTCTTTTCTCTACAAAGTGTTAATAAAGTATTCCATCAATCTGATTAAATTACTGCTATTTCTCCGTTCCATATATGGTTACTAGGGCCGGGACTAATTGCGATTAATTTAGATTAATTAACTACAGAAAAATGAATTTGTACCTTTTTGTTTTCCCCATCATAAAGTTGTTTTTATTTGTTTTCTCATGCCCAGCCATGTAAAGCACATTTGAGTATTCATATACACACTGAAGACACTTATAGGCACTTGCTGCCTATATATATCACCTGCCTATATATCACTGTTGGGATAAAACGCATTTTTCTATGGAGTTGTGTGCACTGGAAATAATAAAAAGTCTACAAAGCCTCTGATTAATTAGAGTATCTTTTTTAATCGAGTCCCAGCTCTAATGGTTACACTATAAATACATATTCTCTCTGTGTGTTCATGTCAAGGTTTCTTCTATTATGTGTTCAAATATAATGTCTGTGTTTACCATGCAGAGAAACACCGTGTTTAGCCTGTAAATGAACCCAAATAGTGTCTGAAACACAGAATCAGCCTTCTAAAAACAGTGGTTCACAAAGTGGGGTCCGGGGACCCCCAGGGGTCCTTGAGGCAGTTCCAGGGGGTCCCCAGCTAAATTGACTTTTTTACCCGGCCAGTTTTGAACTGCAGCCACCTGTAAGAGCTCTTTGAGAGCGGTTTTGAAGGAATCTAGGGATTCACATTTCTCTAACAACTGTTGGTAGCGCCCCACCAACAGTCGTAAAGGAATGTGAATGTCCGTGGCATGGGAGAACGAACTCAACCCCTTGTTGTTTGAGCCAAATCTGGGCTGCGATATTTAATAATAATAACTTTATTTATATAGCACTTTTCTGGACAAAGTCACAAAGTGCTTAAATAGATGCGGCATAGCAAATCAACAACTTACAGCCAGCTGGCCAACAGTAGAAAGCATATTTAAGGATCCAATATAAAAATAACAACAATGTAATAGATAAAAAATACCGACAGAGTT
Organism: Protomyctophum parallelum; assembly: GCF_964188405.1. Lineage (NCBI taxonomy): Eukaryota > Metazoa > Chordata > Actinopteri > Myctophiformes > Myctophidae > Protomyctophum > Protomyctophum parallelum. The sequence continues at coordinate 533,315 of NC_139719.1, forward strand.
CAGTGAACAAACATTCAACGGGGCTGGGGGGGGGGGGGTGCTTCTCTGAACAAGTAGGTTTTGAGAAGAGATTTAAAGGATGCAACGGTGTCTGCTTGTCGGATGGTTTTGGGACAGAGAAGGCTCTTTCTCCCTTGTTTATGAAGGGTGTTCAGACAGAGAAGGCTCTTTCTCCCTTGTTTATGAAGGGTGTTCAGACAGAGAAGGCTCCTTCTCCCTTGTTTATGAAGGGTGTTCAGACAGAGAAGGCTCTTTCTCCCTTGTTTATGAAGGGTGTTCAGACAGAGAAGGCTCTTTCTCCCTTGTTTATGAAGGGTGTTCAGACAGAGAAGGCTCCTTCTCCCTTGTTTATGAAGGGTGTTCAAACAGAGAAGGCTCTTTCTCCCTTGTTTATGAAGGGTGTTCAGACAGAGAAGGCTCTTTCTCCCTTGTTTATGAAGGGTGTTCAGACAGAGAAGGCTCTTTCTCCCTTGTTTATGAAGGGTGTTCAGACAGAGAAGGCTCTTTCTCCCTTGTTTATGAAGGGTGTTCGGACAGAGAAGGCTCTTTCTCCCTTGTTTATGAAGGGTGTTCAGACAGAGAAGGCTCTTTCTCCCTTGTTTATGAAGGGTGTTCAGACAGAGAAGGCTCTTTCTCCCTTGTTTATGAAGGGTGTTCGGACAGAGAAGGCTCTTTCGCCCTTGTTTATGAAGGGTGTTCAGACAGAGAAGGCTCTTTCTCCCTTGTTTATGAAGGGTGTTCAGACAGAGAAGGCTCTTTCTCCCTTGTTTATGAAGGGTGTTCAGACAGAGAAGGCTCTTTCGCCCTTGTTTATGAAGGGTGTTCAGACAGAGAAGGCTCTTTCTCCCTTGTTTATGAAGGGTGTTCAGACAGAAAAGGCTCTTTCTCCCTTGTTTATGAAGGGTGTTCGGACAGAGAAGGCTCTTTCTCCCTTGTTTATGAAGGGTGTTCAGACAGAGAAGGCTCTTTCTCCCTTGTTTATGAAGGGTGTTCAGACAGAGAAGGCTCTTTCTCACTTGTTTATGAAGGGTGTTCAGACAGAGAAGGCTCTTTCTCACTTGTTTATGAAGGGTGTTCAGACAGAGAAGGCTCTTTCTCCCTTGTTTATGAAGGGTGTTCAGACAGAGAAGGCTCTTTCTCACTTGTTTATGAAGGGTGTTCAGACAGAGAAGGCTCTTTCTCCCTTGTTTATGTGATGGAATTTCTCGGGAACCTTTAAGTCTCACTTGTTTCGTCATTTCATAGTTTCACATCTTAATGCCAAACCCTGACCAATGAGCTGTGGCCAAACTGTCATGTGACAACACTATGAATAATAATTAATACACGACAACAGAACCACAACTTTTCAACAATTTTTTATTAAATTAAAACAATTACAGTTTATCATTTAGGCACTTAGCAATGTATCCACAGAGCCTTTTACAGTAACATGTTTTATCATTTAGGCACTGAGCCATTTACAGTAACATGTTTTATCATTTAGGCACTGAGCCATTTACAGTAACATGTTTTATCATTTAGGCACTGAGCCATTTACAGTAACATGTTTTATCATTTAGGCACTGAGCCATTTACAGTAACATGTTTTATCATTTAGGCACTGAGCCATTTACAGTAACATGTATGTTTTATCATTTAGGCACTGAGCCATTTACAGTAACATGTATGTTTTATCATTTAGGCACTGAGCCATTTATAGTAACATGTTTTATCATTTAGGCACCGAGCCATTTACAGTAACATGTTTTCAGAACACCACAAAGTTGGTACGGTGACTTTAAAATAAAATACACCATGAAATAAAATACGCCATACAATAAAATCCACCATTGGGCCAGCCTGTAACCGGAACATCTGTTACACATGTCATCAAAAAGAGAACATGAAAGAAATCGAATACAAGAATCAAATATCAGTAAAACAAAAAACACCATCATCAGTCTTGAAGGAAAGTCATTCATGAAACGTAAATGTGTGGATATCTGATCTACCCTAACCTAGCCTCGGTACCAGGCTTTCATTTTTGTTGGTGCAAAAATGTAAAGCCTGGAGGAACACATTGGCCGCTCTGGTCTAAAAGTGGGAGTCAACCCTTCCGGGTGGGCGTCGCTCCAAATTATGTGACGTAGCGCTGCACTAGGGGGGAGAGGAGGGGCCGGGGGTGACGGACAGATCGATGAGATCCAATCAGGGCGTGCGCAAATCTGAGCCGCGACCCGCCCCTCTAGACCAGAAACCTAACACGTTAGCTCAGGCTAACCCTAACCTAACCTAATCCAATCTGTAAAGCTCCCTGTGGTGATGACTGGTTCAAACACAGAGGGTCTAGTTAACTAGTGTTAACCCATTCTGACCTGAGATCAGATTCTAAAAATGTCAGTCGTTCTTCGATTTTTCCAAAATAGCAGACCTACAAGCTCGTAGCGCGCCACCGGGTGGCGCGCTACGAGCTTGTAGATCTGCTATTTTTCAAAAGCTAAAGCATAACATGATGCTAACACCAAAATGGGTTCCCGTTCAGAATGGGTTAACTAGTGTTAACTAATGATCACTAGGAGCAGTAACCAGGCAGGCTGCATGCTACTAGATTGGTTGAGACGGTTGTGAGTCTGTTGATCTGCTATTTTGAAACACATTTGAAGGAGATGAAGAAAAACAAAGACCCAAAAAAACTTAAAATTCACAGATAAACCTGAGATGAGGTATAAATCTACATATTCATACGTCAATGAGGTATACATCTCCATATTCAGAATACATTAATGAGGTATGAATCTACATATTCATACATTAACCTGAGATGAGGTATAAATCTCCATATTCGTACATTAATGAGGTATACATCTACATATCCGTACATTAATGAGGTAGAAATCTCCATATTCATGAACCTGAGGTCAGACATGAAGTAGCAGCAGGTGTACGCTGTGCATTATATCAGTTAAAACTCTTTCACTGCCACCTGCTCTCTCCTTGCCACGGTCTTTGTTTTAACCCATTCTGAATGGGAACCCATTTTGGTGTTGGCATCATGTTATGCTTTAGCTATTGAAAAATAGCAGATCTACAAGCTCATAGCGCGCCACCGAGTGGCGCGCTACGAGCTTGTAGGTCTGCTATTTTTGAAAAATCGAAGAACAACTGACATTTTTAGAATCTGATCTCAGGTCAGAATGGGTTAATCAGACCAGTGTGTGTCCAGTGGAAACCTTGTATGAATCTGATCTCAGGTCAGAACGGGTTAAAGGTGAAAATTACCCCGGGTCGTCACCAGGAAGTCAGCAAACGGCTAATGGATCCTCCCGTGATGAAAGCCTGAGGCATTGTAACGCTGTCCAATGAGACGTGGGTAAAGCCTGAGGCATTGTAACGCTGTCCAATGAGACGTGGGTAAAGCCTGAGACATTGTAACAGCGTCCAATGAGACGTGGGTAAAGCCTGAGGCATTGTAACGCTGTCCAATGAGACGTGGGTAAAGCCTGAGGCATTGTAACGCTGTCCAATGAGACGTGGGTAAAGCCTGAGACATTGTAACGCTGTCCAATGAGACGTGGGTAAAGCTTCCATTCTAAACGTGCCGTCGGCCACCGGCCGACTTGGGAACGATGCAAGTTGGGAACCTAGCATGGACACTGTGGAACGCCTGTGTCACCACTAGAAGTCAGCGGGGCGAAGAGTTCTCGAGTTACGTGGATGTGCGTACACACGTGCACACACACAGACGTAGACGTACATGCACACACACAGAGACGTAGGCGTGTGTACAAACGTACACACACACAGAGACGTAGGCGTGCATACACACGTACACACACAGAGAGACGTAGGCGTGCGTACACACGTACACACACACAGAGACGTAGGCGTGCGTACACACGTACACACACTGAGAGACGTAGGCGTGTGTACACACGTGCA